>NW_003163251.1:7300-193054 GCF_000004985.1 Naegleria gruberi | reverse complement strand
AGATGATATTTCCACCTGCGCCCAGCCACTACCGACCCATTTAACAGTTCTCGTTTAATAAGTCTTAAAACGCTTTTAACTTTACTGTTGCCTTAACTCTTAATTGCTAAATATTGATTGACAATAAATTTATTGCTTGTGTTCATTATTTTATTTCATTATTTGGAAACCATTCACAAGATTGTTCAATAAAACAATAAAAAAATGACATCCCCTCTGGAACATTTGAATTTGTTGATTATCAGCGATATTCATAATCATAGCGAGTATTTCAGTAAAATTCACCAAATTCTTGAAAGGAATCAATTAAAAATCGACGTGGTTCTTTGTCTAGGAGATATGGTTAACATTAAAACAAAGGAACAATATCAAAGTGAGGAATTTAAATTGGAATCTTTAAGGTGTCTTCAGGGAATGGCCAAGCAAATTTGAAAGACAAGAAATGAAACAATTTTTATTATCATCTGTGAACTTGTTTTAGATGACTTCTTCGTCTGTTAAAGAATAAACATCTTAATCTCAAGAAACTGTTGAGAGATAGTCTGGAAGTTTATGGAGTAATACATTGAACATTCAATGAAGTTCAGTGCAAGATTGATTTTTATTTTCAATCAATTTCAAATTCTTGTTTTTGATTGAAATTAAAGTTCACACCAAATTATTTCAAAAATCATAAAAAAATGCTCAAACTTGTCAAAGCAACAAAATTCACACCATGTTCTCTCGCAACAGCACCAAGAAACAAGTCTTTATTTGTCATCCAATTATTGCAATCAACAAGACTCATTAACAACAATAATCAAATCATTCCGATATTAAATCAATATTCATCCATTTCTAATCATGCAAATACTAATAATAATATAATTGTCTGTAGACAATTTCATACGAGTCATGTTCCAAGGGAGGCCGTCATTGCATCCAGTAAATTCCAAATGAATTTCTCCAGAGATTTATTGACCTATTGCTTAATTCTTTCTGGATTTTTGATTTGGATTTGGTGGTGGGATCCAAAGAGAGATAAAGTTTACTATCAAGTGTTGAATTCGAAAGGTTTGGATGCTAGAACGTGGGAAGATATTTTAAAAAGTGGAAAATCACAACAAGGAATCAAATTGAATGGTAAAATCATGTTGAAATATCAGAACAAACCTCAAAACTCATTCAATGTCAAGCCATTGGAAACAAGTGCTCGATCATTGGATGAAATTCTATTAATTCACTATTTATTGACCTGTTATAATACTCATAGGGGAAGTAGAGAGCCACTTTATTATTCGACTCATGATTTTTATGTTATTAGAAATGTACCACTAGCATTGCAATTTATTGATCCCAAAGATTCGAGACATCAGGTAACTGTTGATTTTTATTTGAGGGATGCATTGATTGGACCGAGAAGTGAAATTATTAATGGAAATGAAACTCTTACTCATCTCAAAAAGGAAAGAGTAATTTCTGGTAATTTGTTACAGAAATTCTTTGAAAGTGTTAAGGAAACTGTTGAAACTTTTAACACAACTCGAGAGCCGAATGGACTTTTATGGAATAAGGAATATACTGATTATGACCAGTATGTACAAGAATTTGTACTCAGAAATGGGAGTGTATCATTTATAGAAGGTCAATTCAAAACTGGAAAGAGTGGAAAATTGGAATTTCATTGTTCATTGATTTCACATGAACCAGAACAAGTTTTCATGCAACATTTGAAAGATGAAATGAGATGGTATGAGAAATTATCTCTCAATGCAGACAACTGGTTAACCAAATATTTAAAATGATCATTGACTTGATTGACTTTAATACTCATTGTAAACTTTAAATATTTTTAATTATTTAAAATCAAAAAAAAAATGGAACAAGAGGAGGAGGGCCACGAACCTGTTCAACTCATCCTCTGCGATTTTCAATACAATAATAACAGCAACAATTTCTATTTAAATGCATTAATTTCCTCCTTCATTGACAAATTAACGACTCGACAAAATTCCATCAAAAAGTTCCGACGAAACATGCATCAAAATCTTGGATTTATTCCGATTGAATATTATGATTGCTTGGAATTTGCCCTACTGCACATTCGTGAGAATTATTTCCATATGAGTCGATTTTCAAAAGAGATTCGGGATAATCGTAAATTTAAATTGGCAGTTATAAGGGAGAGACCTGCTGACATTCTTTCAATGAGTGATTTGTTGAGTGATAGGGAGGCAATTCTGTTGGCCATTTCACAACCTGGATTTGGGTATATTTTGGAGAGGGCTAGTGTAGAGTTGAGACTCGATTCAGAATTGCAGAGAATTGCCGAGCAGAATGGATCGAAACGTGACGATTACATGTTATGGTGTGAGGCATGGACAGAATTGGATATTTATGAACCAGAGGAGAGAAGAATTGTGAGAAAGATGCTTTCGAGGAATGGTGATTATTTTGAAATATTACCTCACATGCATGGTGATTGTGAATTGGCCTTAATTGCCATTAAGGATGATCCATCGGCAATTTATTTCATTTCTGATGAGTTGAAGAGGGACAAGGATTTCATTTTGAAAGCTATTAAAAGTAGAGTTGGAAAGGGATTGAAACAAATGGACAAACTTCCAGAATATTGGGGAAATGATCGACAAGTTCTTTTGGAAATTGGAAAACAAAATTACCATCTCTTACAATTTGCAGAATATAATTGGAGAGAGGATGATGAATTTGTCATGGAAATGATACGTGAAAAAACAATTATTTTGGAGGACATACCTGAAAGATTCAAAACTGAAAGACATTTAGTATTGGAACTTGTTAAAAATTGTGGAATTGCTTTGAGAGTATTGAGTTCTGACATGAGAAATGACAGGGAAATTGTTTTAGAGGCAATTAAGAATCTACCAAGTGCCTATCAATTTGCTTCTGAAAATTTAAAGAATGACATTGAAATTATCAAGACAGCTCTCCAATTATCAAGTATTGTTTTTCATATGATCCCTTCACATTTCAAGAATGAAAATGAATTTGTTCTGATGGCCCTCAAATCTGGTTTGGATTTTAAACAAGTTACCATTGAATGGAATAGAGATTTTGTTTTGCAAGTTTGTAAGATTGGGAAAATGCCCTTCTCTGCAATTCCTTTGGAATTCATTTCAGATTTTGAAATTATTGGAACAGTTATTAAGAATATGAATGGAAGAAACTTTAAATATGAAGATTTACCAGAATATATTCGAAACAAGAACATTCTTCTCAAATTGATTGAATTCATTTCTCCCAAACTAATCATCTTTCTACCACCAGAATTGAGTAATGATATGGAATTTCTCTTAGAATATGTAAAATTCAATGGTGATTTCCTTTTAAAAATTGATCGTCCTCTCATAACTGTCAATTTTATTACAAATGTACTTGAGGTCAATTGGCAAACATTTCAATACACTCTATCCAAGAACATCATCCTTCCCTGACAGCCTCAAATTAACAATCGGTGAGAGGTATGGTATTTTCTGTTATTCAGAATGTGGCAATGCATTGGATAGGAAAATGCTCAAGAGTGAGCGAATGAAATATGCATACCCAGAATTGGAGAATAGTGAACTGTTATAATTTACCAATTCAAAAAAACAATATACTGTAAATTTGTAAATTGTACATGTTTCATTGGGTAATTACTCCGTTTGCTGTAACTCTTCAAAAATTGGTCAACTGATTTTACAAGGTTGCACCAATCAAAACTGTTTCATACTCCACCACCAGCACTTGACCTCCAGTAAAGAAGAGGTTACTCACATCAATGCAACCCTTCTGAACATATCGAATATCGAGAGATGGTACCTCTATCTCGTACCTTCAAATAAAATCGCGAAAAAAAACAATTTCACATCATCCACTACTACTGACAGTTGTTGTTGTCGCTGATTTTCACACACAAACACATCAGAAAATGTTTATCCGTCCTGGACCTCGTGATCAACAACAGTACATGTTCGTTGCATCGATCAGTGTTGTCATCATGTCAATGCTTCTCATTCTTGGTAGCACTAGTCAAATATTAGCCGCATCTCTTGCACAAGAATATTGCAATTATGTGGTCAATTCACCACTCAATGATAAATTAAATTCCAAGTCAAACATGACAGAATTGGGATTAAATGTTGCCACTTCTTATAATCCAGGTATTAATTATGAAGATTATAGAAATATTTATGCTTACAAGGCAGAATATCCAAGACTTTATCCATTATTGAACTGTCATTTGAAAGTTACACCAAATAATTCAAGACCTGGTTGGGTTCATGATTTTTCAACTGGTTTAAATGTTGCTTTAAAGAAATTAGTCAAGTATGAATTTGAAACTTTTAGAGGAACTGGTTTGGATAACATTCCTAAAATTGGTGACTTGTTACAAAATTCTGGATTTTTAAGTACTTCAAAATCAGCACATGTTGCATCTGGATTTGCCAGTAATAGATACATGTTTAGATTTTCCAAATCTGGAGGTAGAGACATTACAGGAGTTGAAGGTTTACCATTTCAAGGTGAATTAGAAGTCATTGTACCACCTGGCAAATGTTTCAGAGTTATTGCTATGGGAAATGGTTCTCAATGGTGGAGAGATATGAGTCCTTCATTTGTTTCAGAATATAACACAAATATTACATTTATTGATTTGATGAAAGTTAAATGTCCAAAGGATGGAAAGAATTATAATGCCGACACTAATAATGATGTTCTGTCAATGCCAAATGATTGGGAATTGGAAAATTTCAAACAAGAAATGAGATTGAGAAGTATTGGAGCTGTTAGAGATGTACCAATTGGATGGAAATGTAATCCAAATAGTTATAATACTTCAGGTATGTTTTTTTTATATATAATAATTAATTACTTATCTATTTTTACATAATTGGTAATATTTCAAATTTACTAAAATGGTAATTCATTTAAAATATAGATGGTTGTGATTGTGGATGTGGTGTTTTCGATCCAGATTGTTTACAACAAGGTTCTTCTTTATTCAATTGTCCATCTTCTGGTGCCTTCTTTTGTAATTCCACAACTGCATCATGTCAAAGAGTAATGAGCAAATATGGACCTGTTCCAACTGAGTGGAAATGTCTTGCTTCCTATTATGGAGATGGTGTCTGTAACTGTGAATGTGGTTATCCAGATCCAGATTGTACCAAACAAACCTATGATTCATTTGCTTATGGTTGTCTTGTCAATCAATTCTGTAATGTCAATGGTCATTGTGAAAATAAGAAATATGTTCCACCAGATTGGACATGTTCTCCTCAATATTATAATGCATCTGATGGTTGTGATTGTGGATGTGGTGTTATTGATCCAGATTGTCTTGATATCACTCAAGAAGTTCTCAATTGTCCATGTGCAACCATGAATTGTACATTAGGTCATTGTACAGGTGAATGTAATGGAATTAGTTTGATGGCCATTCCATGGTTTTACAATTCTTCATCTGCTGATAATGGAAAGTCAACTGATACGATCGTTGTTTTTGAAGGAGTTGGAGTTTTTGCTGCCTCAGTGGTTGCTTCATTCTTTGGTGGATGTTTCATTACTGCCTTCTTGATGGTTGTCATTTACTTTTTGGTTCAGAATTGTAGAAAGAAGAAGATTAACAATGCTAATGGACTTCAAGATCAATTCATTCAATTACATAATCAACAATGATTAAAATCATATTGAAATAGTTTAAATTAAAATTTGTTGTAAATATTATTGAAATTACTTAAAAAAATTGGTGCTGGTCAACAGGAATTGAACACACGACATGACCTTTCAGAATTCCCATCACTTAATTAGGTCAATTTGCAATTCAAAATTTTAATAAAAATCAAAAAGAAAAAAATGAATAATAATCGGAACCGTCCTCATCACTCCCAACAAAACAATCCTCGGGGAGGTAAAACCAATCGAGTTTCCACAAATGTTTCCTCCTCCTCAAATAATGTAAACACAAATTCGGGAACTCAACAATCAAACAATTCCTCTGCATCCTCTTCTTCTAATACTCAATCATCATCACCACCACCATCATCTTCTAATGCTCAATCAGTAGGAAGAGGTGGCAATTCTAGGGGAAGAGGAAGAGGTGGAAATTCTAGGGGAGGAAAAAAACAAGCCTTTAAAGTATTCACTCCAAAGCAAAGTCCACTATTGAATATTGATGTCATTAGCTTTGGATATTGGAAAGATGATCCACTCGTATCGGAAAAGCCTACTTTTTATAATTATAGTCGATTTATGTATGAGAAAGGTGCTTCAAAGGATTTCAAAGAGAGAAAACGAAATTATTATTTGAGAAATCATGATGGAATGTTGAAATTGAATATTAAATTTGATGGAAAGTTATTTGAATTAAGATTCAATTTGGCAACTATTAAGAATGGAATTAGATTGTTGGAAAATTCTTCTTGGAATTGGAATCAAAGAATATTCCACTCATGTTGGAACAACAGTATATGGAAAATTTTAAAACAACCTCACGTGCAAGGATTTGCAAAGAAACAAATACTCTTTTTGAAGACATTGGACTTACTCAGGTGTTTTTACTGAAATTGAGTTTGTTCCAGGATGTCAAAAAGCAGATACCAAAATTGTTTGAGTTATTGAAAGAGAAAATAGAGGCAGTTCCAATCAAAAGTATTGATTTCTGTCACAAGAAGTTTGAAATTTCAAACTCCTCTTTGGAAAAGATTAGAAAACTTGACTTTTACAATATTCAATATTATTTATTGGTATTAGAAAGTCATGGTATTTTCAGTCCATGCAATTATAGTGACAAATTTTTCGAATTGTTAAAAGGAGACGAATCAAACGAGTACAAAATCAAAATGGGAACCCTTTTGGAAAAGATTTACTTTGACTATTTAATCAAGTATCCAAGTAGAGTTTACAATTTGGAAGAAACTATTGAAACGTATTTAAATTCAAAAGATTACCAATTACAAATGAGTCGTTCTATATTAATGCAGGGAGACTCTGCACAAGAGGTGAATCTGTGCAAAAAGGTCATTGTAACACCTACCAAGATTTACTTTTTACCTCCTGAGGTTGATAAAACAAATCTAGTCATCAGATACGCCGATAAAAAGTGGGGAAGTAGAGAAAACTTTTTTAGAGTTAATTTCTTAGATGATAATTTCAATAATCTGTTCGCGAGTGAGTTCAGAAATATTAGCAATCGTATCAAGCAACTGATGAGTAGAGGTATAATGATTACTGACATGAAACGATTGGAATTTCTTGGATTTTCATCTTCACAATTAAGAAATTCGTCAAGTTGGTTTTTCCTCAGAGATTACAACAAGTTGAAACCATCACCACAGGACATTCGATTATATGGGAGATTTCACTGACATTAAAACACCTGCAAAGGTTGCAGCAAGATTTGGACAATGCTTAACAAGTACAACTCCATCAATTGAAATTACTAAAGATATTGAACCAGTTGAAGATATTGAAAGAAATGGATTCACTTTTACAGATGGTATTGGAAAGATAAGTGAAGAAATGATGCAACGAGTAAAGGAAAAGCTTCAATTAGGAGAATCATTACTATCAGCTATTCAATTTAGATGTGGAGGAGGAAAGGGAGTATTAGCAATAGATCCAACTTTAAAAGGAGAACAAATAGTTTTCAGAAAGAGTCAATTCAAATTTACCTCAATACAGAAACAATTGGAAATTGTGGATTACTCAAAGAGGAGAAGTGGATTTTTGAATAGACAATTCATAACAATTTTGACAGCACTTGGAATTAAGGATGAAATATTCATGACAAAACAGAGAGAAATGATACGTTCCATTCTTAGTATAACAGACGATGTCTCAAAGGCCTATGAATGGCTGTCGATTTACCATTCCAACCATACAAGGACATTTATTTGCCATGTTCTTAAATATGTACCAGAAATTGCAACATCAGAAAATTTTATCATGAATATGTTGAGTTCATATAAGGAACAATTATTGAAAGGATTACGAGACAAGACTAAAATATATATTGAGAAATCAGCGTATTTAATGGGAGCCATTGATGAGTATGGAGTTTTGGAGGAAAATGAAATCTTTGTTAATTTATCACCTATCTTTCATAGACCTAATGCTGAATTTGGAGTAGTTAAGGGAAGATGTATTGTTGGAAAGAACCCTTCTCTACATAAAGGTGATTTGAGAATAGTAACAGCAGTCGATCGTCCAGAACTTTACCATTTAAATGATGTTGTGGTATTTTCTAAGAAAGGAAAAAGGCCAATAACAAACATGATAACAGGCTCAGATCTTGATGGTGATCAATTTTTTGTCTATTGGGATCCAGACTTGATTCCTGAATCAGATTCTGAACCAATGGACTATTCAGTTGGAGCTGTAGCCAAACCAACAAACAAAAAAGACGAGGAGGAAGAAGAATACAAGATTAAGCAAGATGATATTATAGACTTTTTCATAGAGTTTATTACGAGAAATAATCTTGGATTGATTGCCAATACTCATTTGGCTAATTCTGATTTTAGAAAAAATGGTTTAACATCGAAGGAATGTTTAACACTTTGTGAGCTTCACTCAACAGCTGTAGACAGTGCCAAGAGTGGTAAATTTGCAATCATTCCATCAAAGGTCAAATTATATGAATATCCACACTTTATGATTTCTTCTATGAAAAGAAAGTACAAGTCTAAAAAAGTGCTTGGAAAACTATTTGATGAAACACAATTCAAACATGAAACACCAGGAAAATGCAACAAAAAGCACAATTCATTACTCATTGTTGACGGATTTGACAAGTACTTGAAGGAAATAGAGCCACATTATTACAATTACAGTAGATTTGTCAACTCGGATATGGTAAAGTATGGCGTTGAGGACGAATCACAAATTATTTCAGGTTGGATTAATACCAATATCAAATGCTTTGGACATAAGGAACATGATATTCACGAAACCATTGCAATCACCATTTCATTCTACCTGAAACATTTTAGGAATGTTTTCGAAGAGATGGTAAGGAAATATGGGGAGAGTGAGCGATTGGCAATTGCCTCTGCCTGGTATTACATTACTCATACAGAGAAAAATCAGTTCAATATTTTCAGTTTTGGGTGGATAAACTTTAAGGAACTGGTAATGATTGCTACGAAAGAGAAGGAAATTAGAGTGGATTCGGATGAAGAAATTCAAAATCTTGAAGAAAATAGTGAAGGAGAATATGATGAGAATTATAATGATGATGATGACTTGTATGACTTGACTGGAGATGAATCAGAAGTAGAATCAACATGTTCAGAAGTGGATTCATGGACAGAAGGAATGGATAATTCTTATTTCTATTAGTTCAGGAACTCTTTTCACTTTTTTCAAATTATACATTCTTTTCTGAGATTATGTAGTATCTTTGAAATAAAGCACATCATGTTAGTGAACTTCTTTACTATTTTCAGAGAATTATTTGATTCCACCAATAGGAAACCAGATTATTTGGCAGTGTTGCTTTAAACTGGGTTTGGTGTTTCAATAAATAATTAACATGTGGTGCTATTTTTTTGGGAATTGGAAAGTTGAGAACATTGTAAGTGGATATAAAGAGGTATGAGAAAGATGGTAATTCTAATACATATTTCATATCTTGAACCATTTTGAATAGGTTGGATTGTGATCTATTTGACTTGAGGTAACATGCTTGTATGCCAATAAATCTTTGCTCGTTTTTGACCTTGACAGGCAAAATTATATCTGCAAATTTTGCTTTTGCAGAATTAAGAATTACCCTTTCCACAGGTAGAACATCAATATCTGATAGAGAATCAAATTGCTTGCATAATTTTACAACCCCTTTGAGAGAAACTTGGCCAGATTTGCAATCATCTGGAATCATACTTTCAGGAAGTACTTTTTCAATTGGAAGACATGATCCAATCGGTACATTAGATTCCAAACAGCCCAAACAATAGCTTGCCCAAATAGAGGCTGCAATAGTTTTTTTGAAATGATCATCTTGTAGTTTCGTTTGGAATTTCGGTTTTGTTAAATGTTTATCATAAAGGAACCAGCATAACTTGCTTGACATAGCTCTTTATCCACTCCAAGTTTAACACACCATCCAATCTTTTGAAACTCCGTCAAACTATGCTTATCCTTTGATCTTGGGAAAAGTGGTTGATATGGTGGTTTTGTAATTCCCATCACTTTGATTAATTGGAAATACTGTGCTTCACCTTCATCAAAGAATCCAACTTCAGGTTTGTCTGGGTATTTCTTCGCAAAGGTTTGTATTGTCTTTCTACATTGTTCCAAAATATCAAATTCTTGGTGAGATAGAGTTGACCTTTCAAGTGGGGAAATTGACAATTCGTCAGCTACCATTTTAGCAAGGTCTGAACCATAATGGTAATACATATTTTCCATTGCTCTTCCATTTCCACTACACATTAATAAAACAGAAACAATTATTCTGGATAGATAAGGAGAAAGCTCTTTTGCGCTATCACATGCCACTGGATTTCCTCCCAATTCTTTGACCACTATGTAGATATGCAGAGAACAATTCGAATGTAATTTCTTGAAAAACATTTGCTCCAAACAGCAACTCTAGGTTTACAACTTTGAGATTGTAACATGTATCGGCTGAAGATAAACTGGTTTGGAAAGGAATTGGCAGATAAAACAAGAGACAAAGTGGCACTGGATTTCAGCTCATATTTCATGCTTTCGAATAGGAGAATTCCAACTTCATAAAGAGAACCATTGGGGCTAGTGTTTGTGTTGATGGCATGAAATGAATCAATCAATACAATCAGAGGCAATAAATTCTGTTGATTCTGTAAAGATATCTTCAACTTCTGGTGCATTTAATTGGACCAATTGAGAGAATATAAAGATGAGTTCTTCAAGAGGGCCATTCAATCCATTCTTGTCCATTTATCAAAGTCTTTACATTTGTTGAATGGAATGCAGGTGGTGGTAAAGTGTTTATTGTTGTTGATTGATTTATTAAAAGCAAGTATTGCACCAGCACCTCTAACAACAATGCAATGTCTGTTGGGAATAAGGATTTTAAGTTTGAACATTTTTTTTGATTTCCAAAATTAAGGAAAATTATTTTAAAAAATCCAATGGCTGCCTCAATAAGATAAACTGAGTGCCAAACTTTTTCAAAAAGAGTTGAATCCCAACCTTTCTCATAGTACAGCAAAATTTTGAACAACTATTATTGGCCTGACCGCCCTTTCCAGCGTGTGAAATAAAACTCATTCGAAAGGTCATTGTAAACAACCTAATCAACTGGAACAGTAAATTTAAAAAAAAAAATGAACGAAAACCAAAGCCTCCATCACTACAAACTCTACGATCTCTCTGAAGATCTCATCTCACAAATATGTGACTACTTTTTTGCTAAACCTCTCGTAATTTGTTATCCATTTCCAGCACTTTCTTGCATTTCCTGTTCCGATTACACTTCTCTCATCTCACTCGTGCATACGAATCGTAAATTGAGAGATTTGGTGAGAAATAATACGGATTTGTGGTCGAGATGTTTATTTAGATTTCCATGTTTTTTGGATTGCAACTTGAAATTATGTAAGAAATTAGTGATGAGATGTGATGAGAATTATGCAAATTTAAAGCTGCCAACCTTTGAAAGTTATTCGAAACAAAAGGTAGATTATTATATGGGAGAGGTTTCTTATTGTCCTCCCATTGATGATGATTCCACTTTGGAAACAATCAAGGAAGGAAAGGTACCTTCCACAAGTACTTTTATTGCACAAGAAAAAAAAAACAAAATTCATCATTATTCTTCATGTGAATTGGAATTACTCGATTCCTACTCTGAATTTGTTAATGTTCTCTGTGATACAGATAGTATGGATATTTACTTTGAGGGTTTCAATCCTCTACCTCTAGAATTACACAAGAGAAAGGAAACTCATTTGACTATTGGAAGGTATCATGAGAAATTTCCACACATTCGATGTGCTTCTTTTAGATCGCAATCGAATTATGTAGATTGCAATTATTGGTTCAATTCTGAAATTGATTTTGAAAAAAAGAATTGGTGGCATGAAATGGAAGGCATTGTTGTGAGCTATTCATCCTTCTTCTCACTCCAAGATGTTTTGAAAAGGAACCTAATTTCCAAATTTACAAGTGAAAAGAAAAATGAAATGAAGAGAGTTAACATGTCAATCAACTTGGGAGAGGGGAAATCGAATGTATTATTGAAAAATATTTCAAATTTTGTGCAAAGTTGTCCAAATATTCAAGTAACAACGACTGTATTTGCTATAGAAACTCAATGTTTTAGTGTTCTCTATCAATACTTGAAAAGAGTTTCTGTCACTTTGAAATCTGCACCAGAGGAGACAATTGTTCTAAAGGATATTTCACTACCACACTTGAAATGGCTAGATTTTCATGGAAAATACCAAGAAGAATTGAATCCAACAATGCAAACTCTGAAATTACATCACATCAAGTTTGACAATGTTGATGCACCTATACTTTCATATTTTGAATTAGAGCATTTTGAATTGAGTGTTGAAAACCAAAAACTATTTCCAAAGCTGCAAACTCTTGAATTGAAATATTCAAAATTCAGAAAAGATTTCTTGATTGACAAGCATTATGACTCTTTGGAGAATCTAAATGTTAGATCATGTGTCGAGGACTATAATCAAAAATTGGATTTGTATTTTGATTCGAAATTTCACAAATTGGAGGTTTTGAAAGTTTCAGAAGCAAGAAATATACAAGCACTAGATCTTCCTAAATTGGATGATGTTGACATTTCTTCATCCTTGTCTTTCCATGCTAAAGATTGTAAACTTGACAGATGTAATTTTAATTCAGTAACTGAATCAATCAATATTGAACAATCTAGCCATCCTATTTCTACATCATTTTACATGTATAGAAATCCTCAGTTTTTGTCCTTATCATCTCCTTCATGTAAGAGTCTATCTATATTCATCCTACAAATTACAGATCAATCTATTTGTGAAATTAATGTTGGGGAAATCAATCATTTTTCCGTTCAGATCCACAGCATTTCTCTGTTAACAATTAATGACCCAAATAATTTCTTAATTTTCCCTTATTCAAGCAACATTGACAATCTTGATTTGAGCATTAGTAATAGCAATAAGAACCTATTAGATTTGCTTGTAAATAATTTGAAGCAAGTGTCTACAATTAGGAAAATCAAATTCTCCAACATGTCATCTGATATTTGGAATCAAATTTTGTCAAGCATTTCAGGAAAAGCTCAGGAATATGAAGTAGTGGAATATATTAACAGTGATGGTCTCTATATGTATTGTACTCGAAAATTATCAAATCTTTCATGTGAACAAACAAGCAATGTAACGGAAAAAGTTAATGCTATTTTATCTAATCCTGGATTAATGATAGCAAGTTTAACTGTCTATCCAGAGATGAAAATTCCCCCACCAGTTGAATCAGCCACTCTTAATAGTTTAACAATTATGACAAATGGTAATCAGAAACTAATCAACTTTCCAATAGATTTGCAGAAACTTTCTAATTTGGAAACACTCAACATAAGTCAGCAAACAATATTCTCAAACAATGCAACATGTATTTTGAAAAGCTTAACTATTTCATCAAGTCAAACAGTAGAACTTGACATGGCACTGCTTCCATTATTAACTAATCTAAAAATTGAGACCTGTTACAATCTAAAACTTCATTATACCAAAGAAATAGACAACTCTAAATTGAACCTCATTCACATTAACCTTATTGACACATTTAATGTTGAATTTCCTTGTTGGTCTCTTTCATCTGTTAAAGAGCTTTGCATTACAAAAATCAAAAAAACAACTTTGAATACTTTGATTGATTCTACAAGAGCCAAATGCCTTAAAGTTAAGATGATTCACTTACCTGATAAGCATGTAAAATAATAGAAATCTCTTCCAATTCTTACTATATTTACAAAATTTATTAATATTAGTTCTATAATACAACAACAGAGAATAAAGTTTTCAATTCTTCTTGACGAATTGACTAATTAATTTAGATACTTCACTACCATTGAGTTCAAATTCATAATTACCATAAATATGAACAACTTGCATAGAGTTTTAAATTAAAGTTTATCAATTCAAATTAGAGATATTTAGAGGAACTACCAATAAGATTATAAATTTCTTCAACTGTTTGTTTGTAATATTCCTCAGAGATTTCCAATCTTCTTAACCATTGTCCAAAATACTCTTGTAGACGATTTGTTTTTGGGTGTGTCAAGATGTGATACTTTTCAAAATCTTTTCTGTTTTGAATCTTATCAGCACTAGAAATGTTAATTCAACTATTTTAAATAGTAGGAAACTTACATTAACATCTGATTAACTTCCTTTAGTGAACTCAATGCAAATGTTTCTGAAGATGCACAGTGAGATAGGTAAGCGTTTGCAATATTTCTGTACTCGGTGGCAAGCATTATAACTCTGATATCCCACTTATTCCTATTCTCATCATTCAGCAATTGGTTGTTAAAAAATTCCTTGATTTCTGAGTCTCCTTGAATGAGAGGGTGTAAAATATAAGCTTTTTGAGCTAGTTCAGAAGCTCCCACTTTTTTCAAAATGTACATCCCTTCATCAATATGATTGATGAGATGAACACCCGATCTCTCAGCATGGTGATCCCCGTAGGCCTTCTCCACAGCTTGATATTCCACAAAATTACACTTTTCCCAATAGACAACCTTTCTTCCGTTCAAACGATCCAACAAGAAGGAATCTTTTTCAACAATCAATTCCGATGATTCATTTACAATATAATCAATCACCTTATCATCCTTCCTATAATCAGGTCTTACATAATAATATACAAACTGTTCCTCCCTGTTTTTTTCAATAAACTTGGTAATATTCACTTTGATGGCAGCATCCTCCAATACACATTCATATTGTCCATTCCATCCATAATGATATCCATCACATGATAAACTCTGAGTGCATCTATTTTGTATGTACTGTAAAATTTCATTCAACTCAACAGCCTGGCTATTAAAACGGGGAGAGTGAGGTTTGGTTGAGAATGACGACATTTTTTTTAAAGTTTATATTTATCTAATAATCAAGTTCCTTTTTCCCCAACTTATTAAACTTGTTTTTTTGGCGGGAAATGGTTTAGCAGGTTTAAAATTGTAGATGATTTAAAATTGGCGCCAAATATCATCATTCAAAAATATACAAAAAAAATGTCTGATGAACCCCAAGAACATAATTATACGTTTAAGCAAACAAAGAATGCTATAACAGTTGAGCTACCAAGTCCTGAAGATTTGGTACAGGAGGATATTGATGTTTCAATTGTAGGGAAAAAATTGTCAATTGTTGTAAGAAAACCGGGAGAAGATGAAGAAAAATTATTGGAGGATACACTTCATGAGGCTGTAAATCCAAATTCTTTGGACTGGAAACTTGATACAAATAAGTGGAGAATTTCTCTTACAGTCAAAAAAGTGGAGGCAATTGAATGGCCAAGTTTGTTTGTTGTAGTAATTAATATTCCTCCAGTTTTCCAATTTGCTGATGAAAACAAAGTTAATGAAGTGATCAAAATATTTAAGGAAGCAAAGAGAAAGGAAGATGGGGGTGATGATGGTGATGATAGTGGTGGCAGTACTAGTAGCTCTCATGAACTTATCTCAATGAAGCATCCTATTAAAGGATATTCAATTGTTAGTTGGGCAACAATGAATAGAAAGTATCCTGTTATTGAATTTTTATTGAGAGCTTTTGGACCAAAGAAGGTAGCCAATTTGGTCAATGAGCAAGATTTTGAAATAATCAAGGAATGGCAAAAAGAAAAAAGAAGACTCCATCTTCTTGAAAAGAAGCAAAATGAACCAAAAGAATCAACTGAAGAAGAAGAAGAACCAGAAGAAGAAAAAGACTTTGCCTCGGGACTTGTTGAGAAATTTGAAAAGTATACCGTAGAGTTGATTAAGCAAATTGGAGAATATGGTATTTATGAGGGAGAAACAGCCGAATTTGAAATACCTGTTGAAATACCACCAGTAGTTGAAGAGGAACCACCAAAAGAAGAACCTAAGGAAGAACCCCCTACCACAGATGAAAACTCTGAGGAAAAGAATGAAGATGACAATGAAAATAATGACGACGATGAACCTAAGGAACCTGTTGAGAAGAAGCCAAAGAAAGTCAAGGTTGTCGAACCACCTAAACCAATTATTGTAAAATACAGACATGGTTTCGGATCGGCATACTATCCAAATGACGATGTATATATTGGTACTTTCGACAACACCATTCGTGAGGGAATGGGTGCCTATATTTACAGAGGTGACTATTTGAAACAATTGAGGGAAAAGAAAGAAAAAGAACAAGAAGAAAAAGACGAGGAAGATGATGGAAATGCTGAAGGTGATGAAGAAGCTTTCAATCCAGAAAATGTTCCTCTCTGCTACTATGTAGGAGATTGGAAGAAAAATATGAAGAATGGAAAAGGAAGAATGTTGTATCACAATGGAGATAGATTCTATGGTGACTATGTGGACGACAAGAAACAATGTGAAAGAGGAATTTATTTGTATAGCAACGGTGATATGTACGTTGGAGAGTTTAAGGACGACCATAAAACTGGAAAAGGTGTTTACACTTTCGCAGCTGATGGTTCTAGTTTAGATGGAGAATGGAAAGAAGGTAAATTTATCTCTGGTGTTTGGAATTGGAAAGATGGAAAGATTGCCTTCTCCTCTGAAAACTTTGCTGGCTCAAATATTGATGGTAACTTTTCGTTTGCTAACTTTAAGAGTTTTGGTTCGTTTATTGATGGACAATGGAAGATGAAAAATATCACTCTTTAATGCACCTAGTTCTGTAATAAATTAAATAAACTTAATTGTTAAATTTATTCTTGAACTTTGAAGTTTGATTCGTAATATCCTTCACTTTCGAAACATTCCATAAGATATTCCTTGAAAGTTGTGAATTCATGTTGCAACTTATTCATAGATGAAGCTTGCTTGAGGCTAAGAATGTAAACACCGTCTTCTCTTTCGTCTCTTGTCAAGTTGAGATCACGATTCGAAAAAAGTTGAACCAAAGTACTTTCCTCACCGAATGCCTTCAATAAAATTGGTGGCATCAAGAATGGGAATTCCATAGTTTGTTCTTCAATTTCACTATTGTGAAGGAAGTGTGAGTAAGCCAAATAGAGCAAGTCGTCTAACTCTTGTTGTAAATCTTGTTTGATTTTTTGGAATTCTTCGTCTCTGTCACAATCGTTATTTCCATCATTATTATCAAATTCATCTCTCGTAGAGAAGTCAAATGAATTTTCAGTCATTGCTAATGATTGAGTTGTATCAACCTTACTGGACTTGGCTTTCTTTGGCTTTTTACTATCAATCTTGTCCAAAACGTCACCATAATCATCCTTTGATTTTGATCCATCTTTTTCCTCTTGAGAATCGAAATGATTATAGTTGAATTTTGGAGAGAGATTTAATGGTTCTCTCTTTGGAGGAGTGAGAGTGTTTCCATTGTTTACAGTCACAATAGGCTTATCATTCTTTTGATTACCAATTCTAATACTGCTACTCCACAGCAAGTACAAGTTATTCTTTGGATCAACCTTAAAGTACAAAACCATTCTAGTAATATTCTTGTGTTCAACACTAAAGAAGTGGTCAACAATTGCAGAACAAACTCTCTTAATTTCCTTTTCCAAGTGAGGAGCACAAAACACTTCATTACTAAAGTGACTTGGACCTTCATAAGTGACTGCTCTTTCGTATGGAGAGTAATTCTTTCTATCAGTAATTCTATGAATATTTACACGCCTCTCAATCTTGGTTACGTGAGGAGACCAGATGGCTTGAATAACAAAGTTGTATGGACCTTTTGGAGTGATAAATTGTTGTAAAATACCCTTGTCTCTCTTCTTTCTTTTGAAGAGGAAATCATCCAAACTATCAACATCCAAAAATTCAACATTATTGATTATTTCACCAGTTTTTTCATCCTCAGTTTGAGAAATGAATTGGGCAACAATTCCGTGATGATTATCATTATTCATAACATTTTCATTAGAGGCTGCAGGATTATTTGGATCAACTGCAGGAGTTGCTTGAGTTTGTGTTGTTGCTGCAGCGTTAGGATCTTGTTGATCTCCTGATGCTCCAGTTCCACTTCTTGGTACAACGATATTTCTAGTAAATTCATTCATGATAGCCTTTGTTTCCAATTCCTTACCACTCTTCTTTTTAAATTCCTTTGTAGCAGGATTTTGTTGATACCAAACAGTCGGAAAGTTATGTTCATATACAATAGTTTGAGGAACAAAAACCAAAGGACAAGATTCCAAATTCTTATTCTTCTTCGAGAGGTAATGATTGAGGGAGGTTAAAACCTCGAGTTCGAGAGGGTGACGATGTGAGGACATTTTTTCTCTTGCTTTAATTTACATTTTGGGCGCCAAACTGAAAAAACTGGAAGAACTGAGGAATAATTACAAGATGCTTTAATTGTTTGTCAAAAAGCAAAAATATTAATAAAACATACTATTAAAACAACTCAATTTTACAAATCATTAAACATCATTTTTTTATACAAAATTAACTCCTCTTTACAAAATTTTAGCTTCATTCTTCAATTTATCCACTAATTGTTCTGCATTTTCAACAAAAACGCATGATCCAGTCTTGGCCTTTGGTTCAGTAATTTGAACATATTCCAATTGAGATTCTTCGAATTCAGTTCCTTTGACAAGATCGGAATAGTTGAGAGTAGTCAATGGTTTCTTCTTGGCTTGAATGATGGCCTTCAAATTGGCAAAACGAGGTTCATTCAATCTCAAATCACAACTAATAACAGATGGCTTACCATTGAGCATAAGAGATTCAAGTCCACCATCAATTTCTCTTTCAATTTCAAATTCCTTTCCTTCCTCACTGGTTGGTTTTAATTTGCTGATGAAAGTAGCTTGTTGAGTACCAAGCATGCTGGCAAGTAATTGGGCAACTTGTCCATTATCACTATCAATAGATTGTTTACCCAACAAGACTAAATCAATTTGATTTTCTTCAACAATACGACGAAGAATGTGAGCAACTTGTAAAGGTGAAATCCATTGTTGAACTTCTCCGCTATCAAAATCTGTTTTAACGTGGATGGCTTCATCACTTCCTTTAGCCAAAGCTTGTCTCAAAATTTCTTGGCATTGATCGGTACCAATAGAAACACTAATTAATTTTGGTGAATTGAATTTTTCTTTAATTCGGATACCTTCTTCAAGAGCAATATCATCGAATGGGTTCATACTATGTTTAACTTGTTGAGTAACAACGCCAGTGAGAGTCTTGTTCACTCTCACGGAAACACTGTAATCAATAACACGCTTCAAGCCGACGAGGATTTTCATTTTTTTTTAATTTTTCTTTTTCATGTCCATTTTTAATTGAAGAATCAATCATCATGGATGAATAAATATTTATTATTAAATAGGTTCGGGTGATGATTAATTTTTTAATGAAGATTTTATTTTATCATCAAAACCTTATCGTCCTCTTATTAGTAGTTCGTAGTAAGATGTAAGTAAAAGCGTAACTAATACTATGTTATTAATAGTAAGAGAAAAAATGCAACAACAACAACAACAACAATTTAATCCAGTAGAAGTCTCTTCTATTTCCTGCCAGTTCTGCAGGTCCCAGCATCGTCGATGTAGCAAAACAAAACCAAGTTGTTATTCGTGTGTCATGAGAGGTGTTGAGTGTATTTATGGTTCTGGTAAGAGGAAAAAGAGGAATAATGAAGAAATGGATCAAATGATGACTGTTATGAAAGTAGTGCCAACTCCTCATCATCATCAGGAAGAATTTCAACAACAACAAGGCTTTCCAATGTTTACCTTTCCTTTTCAAAAGCCTCCACAATCATCATCAGCTTCATTATCAACACCACCCGAACAACAAACAATTAAATCTTCGTCATCTTCATCAAATAGCAGTCCCGAAAGTAATAATTCTAATCAAATTGTAAATAGTAGAAGTGAACGATTGCAAATAGTTGATTTTTATTTCGAAGTGGCTTGTTTTGCTCATCCCATCGTATCGAGGAGTGAATTGGAAAAGTTTGTGGAGATTTCTGCTCTGGTTGAGGGAGAGTTTGATACACCATTCATGAATGAAATGGCTGCCTTGTTCTATTCAATCAAAACTGTTTGTGAGATAACACAGGGAAAACAACCTGATGAGACTGCCAGTATTGCTAAACGATATCTTTCTAACTCTTTTGCTAATTATTCCAGTTTCTATATTGCTGGTGCCTATTTCCACATGTGCATTTACGAACTCTTACAGGAGAGACTTGATAAGGCACAATTGTACTTTAGAATTTTACTCTTTTTCAAGCAGAGTTTATTTAAAAATCCTAACGCCTCCCTCAATGAATATCAACTGAATGTCAAGAAGGCAATATTTTATTTGGAGAAGATTGTTTTCAAGGTAGATCAAAATGTGAAACAAATAATGACAGTGGAAGATTTTCTTGATATTATTCCAGATTTATTTGTATTTAATAGTACAAGTTTGCCAGCTGGCTGGGATGCATGTTTGAAACAGCCAATTACTTCAGAAAATTGTTTGGAAGTTTGGACTCTGGTCGAATTAATTCTCACCCAAGCTAAAATACATACACCATTCAAGACAAATCCAGAGCTTAGTGACCTCTACTATAGGTTAGCAGAGAATGGCTCAAGAATTGCTCTCTTATCAAAAAAAACTACCAAATCTTCAATTATTGAACTCTCTATTGAAGCGAGCGCTTTTTACATTGCTCAATCTCTCGATCATCCTCGATTCTCACTCTTACCATTTGAAGTTTTATTGCATGTCTCTTATGCTGCTGAATACCATTTGCAGAAAGTGGATAGTGGAATTATCACCAATAATGGTATCAATTATCTCGATTTACTGAGGAAGGAATTGCATGCGTATAACTCTCTCAAATCCAAATACCGTATAGTAGCATTCCACTTCTCTCAAGTTTTCGAAAAGATTGAAAGCCTGTTAAATCAGCACAATAGTCATCTAACATTTATTCACTAATTTTTTAAATTGCCAAACCTAATGAACCTAACGTTAATTATTATTATTTTTATGGCCAACTATTGTTTATTTTAAAATTCTTTAAAACCATTACACAATTAAGGATTGTTCATCAATCTAACTACCAACAATTTTCATTTAGAAGCAGTGTAGAATAGGTTAGCTAACCTATTTTGGTTGTAACTCTTGGGTTTCGGTATTCAAATGCTCGACTCCTCAACACTGCTCCTTGGATGTCCTTGGAGTTTGAATCTCATTGCCGAAGTCCATTATTGCATTCCTTTAATTTCTGCTCACACCCAAGTGCGCGGCATGACCATGGACAAATCAAAAATGGTATAAATAGTCAACCAGGGTATTGAACAATGTAATCAAACAACAAAACAAAATGACAGTAGTTGAACAAGCTGTAAATACTGAACAACAACAACCACGTAAAAGTAGAAATCCATTCAAGAAAAAGAAGAATGATTTTTCTATGGAACTCAAAGATGAAAGAGAACCAAAGATTCACTTTTATGACCATTTGAGAATTTACAAAATCTTTGGATGGAGTTGGGTCTTTCTCTTCTTGGGAATTATTGGTTCGCTAGGAAATGGTGTCATTCTCTTGGTGTTTCAATTTCTATTTGGTGATTTGATTAACATTTTCCAAGCAGATTCGAACGGCAATTTACCAACCACTGAAAAGATTAAGAGTGACATTTCTCTCATTTCTATAAAATTCACTGGAGTGGCCATTGGTGGTATGGCTGCAAGTTTCATAGCTCAATTCTTTTTGAGTTGGGCCAATGAGCTGATTGGAGTTTCATTGAGAAAGGCCTATTTCAATGCCTTAACAAGACAAGATGTCGGATTCTTTGATGTGAAACAAACAGGTGCATTGACCATTGGATTGAGTGAAGATGTGGCCAAGATTCAAGAAGCTTACACTACTAAACTTTCATTGATCATGTCCAATTTGGGAATGTTTGTAATTGGTCTAATTCTTGCATTGATTAGTAGTTGGCAAATGTCTCTTGTCATGATGTCAACTGTTCCATTAATGTTGATCATTACAGTCATTTTAGGAAAGTTTACTGAGATTCTTACTGGAAAATCCAATATTGTCATTTCCAAGAGTGCTGCAAAGGCCACTGAAGTTGTTTCTTCATTCAAAACTGTGAAAAGCATGGGATGTGAAGAAAAGGAACAAGTCAACTTTGCCAATATTTTGAAACGTTTACGTTTGTATGCAATTATCAGAGCAAGTATTCAAGGTGTCAGTATTTCAAGTGAAAATATCATTTCCTGGGGAACAATTGCATTGGCTCTTTGGTATGGGTAAGTTGTAACTCTATTAAGTTTTGTGAAATTAACATTTTCCTAAAGTGGTAATTTGGCAGCTGATGGTGTCATTACAGTTGGTGATTTGGTCAAGGTGTTTGGTTTATTAATTTTTGCGTATGTTTATTATTTAACAATTTCTTAATTTTAACCATTTTTAGTATTTTTGGTTTATCCCAAGCTTTAATCATGCTTCCAGATATGTCAAAAGCTCANATGAGTCANACTGCCTTATTGAAAGTTATTAAGAGAGAACCGGCTATTCCATTCAAAGGTGGAAAACAATTGGGTGAACAAGTTGGTAAAATAGAATTCAGAAATGTCAAATTTAATTATCCATCTCGTCCAAATGTGACAGTTCTTAAGGATTTCTCACTTGATATCCGAGTTGGTCAATCGATTGCTTTGGTTGGTCCATCTGGTTCAGGAAAATCCACAATTGTTGGTTTATTGGAAAGATATTATGATCCACAAGAAGGTGAAATTTTCATTGACGGAGTTAACATTAAGGAAATTGATCCTCAATGGTTGCACAAATATGGTAAGTTTTAGACATTTGTCTTGTTCTATATTGTTTTCACATAGTTGGCATTGTAACTCAAGAACCTGTTCTATTTGCAATGAACATTAGAGAAAACCTAGCCTATGCCATTGGAATTGAAAATGTCACTCAAGATCAAATCGAACAAGCTGCCAAAGCTGCCAACTGCCACAACTTTATCCTCGAGCTCCCTAATGGCTACGACACCATGCTGGGTGAAAAGGGAGTCTCCCTTTCAGGTGGCCAAAAACAACGTATTGCCATTGCAAGAGCTCTCTTACAAAATCCAAAAATCCTCCTCTTAGATGAAGCAACCTCAGCACTCGACACTGAATCTGAAGCACTAGTTCAGGCAGCCCTTGAAACTCTCATGAAAGGAAGAACATCAGTTTCCATTGCTCATCGTTTGTCAACTGTTCAGAATTGTGATGTGATTTATGTGTTGGCAAAGGGAGAATTGAAGGAAGCTGGAACGCACAAGGAGTTGATTGGTTTGGAGAAGGGAATTTATAGAAAGTTGGCTGAGAAACAGATGGGATTTGGTAGTAGTAGTACTACACTGGCATCGTTGGATTCTAATCAGTCACTTGTTGATGAGGAATAGTTAAGGAATAGTTCAGATTTATTGTAAAATATTCGAAAGTAATTGTTGTAAATAAAGAAAATTAAATATTAGTGATGTGTTATGATTAGTGGTTTATCTCCTTAGAAAATTAGCTTATTTCAAAGTCAATAAAAAAATGTCAAATGTCGAAAGGAAGGAAGAACCAATGGAAGAGGAAATATCCTTGTTTGATGCCATCGGAAATGGAGACTTGAAAAAAGTTCAATCCATAAAGGATATCAAGTTGTTTCGTTCAACAACCAATAATGTTTGTTTCGAATATAATTTCAATTTCCAATGAAACTCATATCTAGCTCATGGTAAGGATTCGAATAACAATCTTGAAAATTTACATACAAAATAGTTTGTAAGTTGAAGACAAACACAATCAGAACTCAAATTCCAAATGAAAAAACAAGACTCCATTATATGAAGCTTGTCATTGCGGAAAAATTGAAATTGTAAAACATATTTTGAGTATTCCAAAAATAGATGTCAATAAGGGAGTAAGTGTTTGAATGGGAATGGGTGAATTTCATAACTGTTTGATTAGCATGTAGGTTGAGTTGAGTTTTTCTTTCTAAAGTTCAAAGTCTGTAAGTTACCTTTTTATTAGAAATGAGATTTTTGACATTTTGTCTATTTCAGCTTGGAGTAAGTTTTTATAGGAGTTGGGATTTCTATTAATATTACAGAATGTGAGTATTTTCTTAAATACATGTAATTTATCCTGAACTAATTAAGTTTGTAAGTGGAAACAATATTCGAAACCAATTAACCAATTACAAGTCACCTCTATTTGCTGCGTGTTCAACTGAACGCACTGAAATTGTCAAGCTATTACTCTCCACAAAAGGAGTTGAAGTCAATTATGGAGTAAGTAATTTATCCGTATCTCAATTTCCAACTCTTTCAGAATGTAAGTGAAATTCCAGTTTTTTGTAACTATTGTAATAGTATGTAAGTTTTTAAAAGAGGGAAATGATAAAAAAGTTGAAGAGTGCACTGTATGGAGCTTGTGAGACTGGTAATTTGGAAATTGTAAAAATGTTACTTGAAATTCCTGGAATTAGTTTGAATAAGGGAGTAAGTTTCTCTCAGATTTTTCGAAACTAAACTTTTCGAATAGAAAGTGAGTTTTTCAAACATTGAGTGTATAACAATAGTAACAGTCTGCTCTTTCGCGAGCTTGTATGTTTGGTCACCTGGAAATTGTTAAAATTCTCATGGAAATGCCTTCAATTGATGTCAATAAGGATGTAAGTAAATTTAACAAGTTCAGTAAGATGTGGAAATGAATAATTTAGGCTCCTTTATATGCAGCATGTAATTATGGACACATTGAAATTGTTCGATTACTAGTTAAAGATCCACGAGTTGATATCAACTATGGTGTAAGTTTACATTTTTCTCTGATTACAATTTTTGTAACAATTTCAAAGCCAAACGAAGTAAGTAGAAATTCATTGGAATTATTAAACAAATGAATATAAAGCATGTAAGTATTCGAATATATGTTAATATTTACCGAATTACCAAAGACACCAATTGGAGTTGCTTGTGGAAAGGGGTTTACCGAAATCGTTCGACTTTTACTGACCTTTCCAACCATTGATTTAGAAACAGATCTCATTAGAATAGCTCAAAAACGAGGAAGATCAGACATCATAGCACTCTTAAAGCAGTACCACAAGTAAAATCCAAACATTTTATTGTAAAATTTATTGATTAATAGTGAAAGTCTTTGGAGAGAATGGACTATTATTAAATTCCTTTCCAATAAAATTATAAGGAAATACAGATGTGAGTTGATCACCACTAACCTTATCCAAACGAGCAATTTGTTCTTCAGTCAACTTGAATTCCAAACTCTTCAAGTTATCTTCCAATTGTTCCAAAGTTGAAGGACCAATCAAAGTACTTGAAACAAATGGTTTGTTGAGTACCCAATTGATAGCAATTTGACTTGCAGTTCTACCTGTTTCTTTAGCAATTTCCAAGAGAACATCTTGAATGTCAAAATCCTTTTCAGTAAATTTGACAACTGGACGTCTTGATTTTTCTTGACCTCTTTGATGTTTTCCTGTCAATTTGCCACCACCCAATACAGACCATGGAACAATTCCAATATTCAATTTTTGAGCCATTGGAATAATGTCCAACTCCATTGAACGATCAGAAAGGGAATAGTTACCAGTATACGAAACAAATGGAGAAAGTGCATGAAATTCAGCATATGAATTGGCACGAGCTACTTCCCATGCAGGAGTATTACTAATGGCAATATGAAGGACTTTACCTTGTTTGACTAAATCATCCAAAGCTCTAATGACTTGATGAGAGTCAACTGTGTAATCCCAATAGTGAATGTACAACACGTCAACATAATCAGTTTGTAAACGGTCGAGCGAGGCATTGACAGATTGGACAAGATTCTTCTTGTGATTACCAACAGAGTTTGGTTTTTGATTGACACTAAAGGAATATTTGGTGGCAATGACAAGTTCATTTCTGTCAATGTTGTGTTTCTTGATGAGTTGACCAATGAGTTTTTCACTTTCACCATCTTGATACAAGTTGGCAGTATCGATGAAGTTACCACCAGCTTGAAGGTATCTTAAAAAGATTTTCTCATTTTCTTCGTCTGTGGATCCAACACCCTATTCGAATAAACTTTCTAATAAAACAAATTCAATGAAATATTAACATACCATTGAAGTGGAGAAGACAGCATTGTGGCCAAAGTGACCAGTACCCAAAGCAATTGGAGAAACTCTCAATCCGCTTGATCCCAACAACTTGTAGCTTGGAATAGTTTTGAGTTGACTTGTAGTTTGATTATCAGACATTTTATTTTTGTTGGAAACTCATATTGACCTCTACTCTCACTATTTAAAGAGTAGATTGGATTTCATACTCATGATGAAGGCGGACAGATTACTTTGTGCTTCCTTAGATTTTGTAAACTTTCGTGAGGAATAATTTTGGTTGACTTCAACCAAGCGCTCGAAGAGTGATCTTTCAATTTTAATGGAAACCACTCGACGATGTTTGAATTCAAGAAAATGTTGGATGATAATTTCAAATACGAAATTCCAACAAGCACAAACTTTCAATGTTGAAGATTATTTTTGGATTTCGAATAATTTGTGCATCCTTTGTAAATTAACCTTCAAACAGCATGATGATAAGGTTTGTAAAATGAAAATATTAAATATTTGG
Organism: Naegleria gruberi; assembly: GCF_000004985.1. Lineage (NCBI taxonomy): Eukaryota > Heterolobosea > Eutetramitea > Acrasida > Naegleriidae > Naegleria > Naegleria gruberi. The sequence continues at coordinate 166,246 of NW_003163251.1, read as the reverse complement.
AGAATTTTGATCAATGTTGAACATGAAGCTAATTTATTATATTATTAAGAAATTAAATTATTAATATTGTAAATTAATAAATAAAATTATTAAATATTAAAAAATTTTATTTCAGTGTAGCTGATCCCAATAGGATCATGAGGTATTATCTTGAATTAAGAGAACATGAGTAATATTTTCTGTGTGCTTTACCAACAAGTAGTGATAATAGACTTTGAATTTCATGCCAATTATCAATGATTTTAGGATTATAGGATTTAACTAAAATAATATTTAAAGCCTTAATAAAGCCTCTATGATTTAAATTGAGAATTGAATTGTGTCTATCCCAAAAAGTGTCATGGGGACGAAGCTTACAGGATGCTCCTGTAAGATTCGTGAATTTAGTTAAGAAATATCTTCTAAAACATTCGGTTTCTTCACAGTAGTATATGAAATGTTCCAAATCCACTTCACATTCACAGTTATCACAATAAACTTGACGGAATTGTCTAATATGTGAGTCGGTCATGTTTCTCCAAATTGACAATTTGGTTTCAGTGTCAAATCTTTGATCCATATATTTCAAATTGATATTAGTGAGGGACTGACTTTGGTTAAAAGGTAAGTCAGATTTATCCTCAACAATATCTAAATATTCTTTTCTCTGGATATCTTTGATGTATTTTCTATAGTCAAAGATGATTGTTTTCTTATTAGTATTAATTAAAATCTTTTGGTTTTGGGATAATAGTTTGGTAATATCAATCATATTTTGTCCTTGTGCACCTTCTTTTGCTAATTTATCAACTATAATATTCTCTGGATCTTCATGCCCTTTCACTTTAACTAGATGGATATTTAAATGTTTATCCTTAATGGTACCAAAGAATTCTTCTTGAAATCCTTGAAAGTCTCCTCTGTAACTCTTTTTTAAAACTTCAATAGCAACTTGACTATCAGTATGTACATTAGCATTGGAATGATTTGGCAGCATTTTGATTGCTGTTAATATAGCCATGATTTATTAAATATTAAAAAATGTCTCGATTACAGGAAGCATCTTTACATAAAACGCTCGGATCACAGATTATGCAACTCTTGGAAGGAAAAACTACAAATTCATCTTCCTATTCCTTTCAAACTCATCAAGTTAATTATGTATATGGATTGGATAAGATTAAATCAATGGTTCCGAACGTAATTATAAACAAAAAGTATGACAATCAACAACAGATGAATGGAATGAGCAAATTACAAATTGAAAAGGAAGAAGTTTTTGCCAAGCCGGAAGTGATGAACATTCTCGATGATATTTTCAATGTAAAACTTCAAGGAAAATACAATAACAATATAACAGAATATGTTGCCCAGGAGGAGAAACATTCGTTGGGAGAAAAGAAACAAGTTGATGTGGAAGTAAAGCTTTTCGATGATGAGGATGATGAGGAACTAGTTGATAAACCTGCAATTTATGATGAAAATCAAAAGGAAGTGAAAATTAAATTATTTGATGATATTGATGACGACGATGATGTTCCATTCAAGGATCAATTAAAGGAGAGACAAGTGCAAAAGGAAAAGTCAGGACACAAGAGAAAGAGAAAGGAAAAGAAATTTTCCTTCTTGGAAGATTCTGATGATGAGGATGAGGAACATGATAAATCCATTGCATTGAATGATGAGGATGAGGAAAGTGATGAGGATGAAGATTTACTCAAGAATAAGGCTGCAGAGACTCACAACTTTATCAGCTCTACAAAGGTCAAGAAATCTGAAAAACCAAACAAGGTAGCCAAGAGACATAAGGAACAAAATGAGTGGAAACAAATTCAAACATTAATGAAGGAAAAGGATGAAAAAAAGAAAGATTCTTCTAAGGATTCAACAGATTTATAACAAATTATGAGAGAAGGCTTTGACAAAGAAGTAGGTCAGCAATCCAATAGTACCACTTGTTGCATAATAGATGTAAATGGTGTAAAAGACAACACAACTATAGTCAGTAATGACATAGAGAGCCAGTAACACAGTTGAGATAAATGGAACAATCAAATTCTTCAATGAGTAAAGAATTGTAAACTTGACCAAATTAATCATCTTTTGAGGTTGCTTGTACTTGTTATAATGAAGTGCTCTGTAAATAAAGTATGACTTGAGGTAAATCCTAAAGTAAATGAAATGCATCAAAATATTGAGAGCACAAAATAATGAAACCTTAATGTGTTCCGTATGATCCAAGAAGAAGACCAATAATGGTAAAACTAGTAATTGGAAATGACTGAGATATCTAGAGGCCAAAGAATAGAGATTGAAAATCTTCTTGTCCTTGAATGACTTTCCTCCAATTACAAAATGATGATACTCTTTGAAAGAGGTAAAGTAAATATGGCACTTGCTTATATAATCAAATTCAACTACAAGATTCAGGAAATATGAAACAATTAAATTAATAAAGAGGAATAAAAATAAACTAAAGTTGGTGGAATTTTCAAATAAAAAGTTCCACACATTCAATAACCAACCATTAGCCATTCCTCTCGTAGAATGATCATCATAAACAAAAAAGTAATGTTTGATATGATTCTTAATATAATAAATAGCACGATGTTCAATTTCATTTCCACAAGATGCATTAAAGTAATCCATACAAATAAAGGATAAAAGGAATGAAACTACAAATGTTAAATAATACAGAATATTTCTCCTCTTCTGATACATGTTTGTATAAATTCTAAAAAGTAAAATTAAAAATATAATCACAACTAAATAATTGTAAACATTCTTCAATGAGAAAATCATAATCATAAATGTAAAGAATAAATAATCTAGATCGTTATAAAAGTACAAAGTCTTAATAACAGCTTCGTTCATGGTCGAAATTTTAATAACCTTTGATGTTTGTTGTCCCATCTCCGGTAAAATCATTCTCAATCGGTAAAGTAAATGATTTTCAACAGTAAGGTATCCACTAGTTTTTGTTTGGATCAAAAGTATCAAGACAATATTAAATATAATTCCAAAAATTGAATTAAAACAATAATCATAAAGTGTATAGAATAAAAATTCAACGACCGAAGCAATACCACTCTGATTGTTGGCAGTAGTACTATTATTCATGATCATTGTTATATTGGTCAGTGCTGATGAAGACACATCCGATCCAAGATGATTCACTGTCGCTGCTTGTTGTGCCATTTTTTATGATTTGCTTTTTGGTCCGAAGATGAATCATCATGTACCTGAGGAGAAATTGTTTTTTGTTCGTTCGGTACGAAAACTCTATGAAATTTGATAATTGTTCAAAGATTATATGGAATAAGATAAGATTATATTGTGTGGTTATTAAACTATTGGTTGTTTATGGGTGAAATATTGAGGAGATCTCTGTTATTGATGGAATTGCAAGTTCTATCTTGACTCTTGTTGAAAATTGAGTGTTGTTTGATTGGGGTTGGCTTGGAAATGATTGGTTTGCTTGTGGCAGAGATTAGACATTGGTCAGGAAGTCGAATTACAATTTCTTCCTGTTCTGAGCTATCATGGGATTGACTTGTATTTATAGAGTATCCAGATCGAGAGGACATTGAGCTTTTAGCTCTTAATGTGGATAAAGGTGTGGCACTTCTTGAAAAATCCATTCTACTGCTCGAGGAGTGATACAAGTTCATCGATTGCTCAGCAACAAAACTATTGATTGGTTTGTTAGGATTATTCACAATGATTTTCTGACGAGGAGGAAAGACATTCCACTTCTTTTTAGCAGAGAGTACTGCTGTTCTATCCACATTCATGGAAGTGTTTGGTCTTGGTGGTGCATTTTCTTGGTAAATTAGCGAGTGATTGGAAAGGTAATTGTTAGAGGGAACTGAATGGTAGCTTAGGGTTGAGTGAGGTCGTGAGAGGTTTACAGATACATTAGGAGAAACACTTCTTTGTGAGTGTTGTGACATTTGGGAAAGATTAGTGCCATCTCTAGAGAATAACACATAGTTAGGGGTACTGATTCGAGAGGGTAGTTCTGGCATTTCTGATTTTTGAGTGTTAGATTTTTGAGTTTTGGAAAGTATCGAGTTGTTAGTGTTATTTGTTTCGTCCAGTCCTGTAATGAAGAAGGTTTCACGTTCTGCTGGTGCTTCTTCCACTTCTTCTGGTATCACTGAGTTTGATCTATCAACAGGTTGAATGATATAATCTGCATTGAGATCGTCAATAAAACCCATTGGAATATTATCAGTAATTTTGTTCCATTGAGGAATTGTTCCATTATTTCGTTCCTTTTCCGTTTTTACAAATTTTTCAGAAGCTAACAAAAAATCAGACTTGTTGTAATAGCTAATGTCATTATTTGAAAATAGCTCTATTGGATTTCCTTCCTTTTGATTGGATATTGAATAATTCAAACTCCTATCCCTTGATTTCTTACTATCCAAAAAGCTTAATCTTTCCAAAAACGAAGTCTTTGTAGGTTCTGGATTGTAAATAAATGATTTGTGTTTTTCATTGAATTCAAATTCATCTGGAAACTCTACACTTTGCTTATTGGGAACGACAAGAGCACATAATCTGTCCTCTTTTTTCCTTACAGCTTTATCCATGGTGGGTGGGACATATTTTGGTTTCTTTTTCGTTTTAGTGGTAGGTTTCATGTGTTGTTTGTATTCTCTAATGATTGTAATCTTTGGTTCAGAGGATGAAACTGCCTCATTATTCATACTACTATTATTTACAGTCAAGTTGGGAATACCTTGATGTTGGGAGTTTGATGTATGTTCGGGTAGAGTTGTTTGAGGTTGTACAACTTGTTGATTATTAGAAGAAGCATGCTTATTTACAAGATTTAGTAAACTAATTGCACTCGAGTCAATTAGCTGAGGATTTTGTTGAAGGAAATTAATAAGTGATTCGTCCAAGTGTTCCTTCAATATGCTCGATAAATTAGAATCAAGAGTTAGAGGAATATTGTTACCATTGGTATTAATACTAGCACTATTATTCATCACCGTCTGATGATGTTGATTTGTTGTTGTCGTCGATGTATTAAAAGAGGAAGCATTGATTGGATGAGGAATTGGTGAAGCAATATTCCGAATATTATGATTGGCTAACCTTGGTGTCTGACTGTTGCTCCTTCCACTATGTTGTCTGACAAAATGGCTCTTCTCTCCTGTTATGCAAATATCAATTGATGAGTCCTCTCTCGACAATAACGAAGTAGAACTACCTTGATGATGATATAAACCTCCTGATGATGAGCCATGATGATTGGATGGCTGTTGTCCTAATCGAATGGGAGGATAGTGGAGAGGCATTGTCCACTTGAAGATTGACTCGGAAATGTTTTTATAAACTTCCAATAATAATCTTGTTATTGCCTAGCTTTTGGCTGTGCTGAAGATGAAGTGAATGTTGGTGCTGTAAATTTTTTAATTAATTTTAAAAATGTTGGTTTGTAACGGTTAGTTGAAGTCGGAAAACTACAAGACAAAATTTGCTTAAAATCTATGGATGAATTAAAATTGTTTAAATTCATCAAAGGAATGATTATTCAATAAATATATTATTAAGGTGCATACAATATTGTTGTATTTGTAAAGGAAGTGTAAGTATTGAGCAAGAGCTCTAACGTTCATTTAAAAATCTTAGCATTCAAAATTGGCGCCAAAATAGACGTACATCAAAGCTGTTAAACACACTTAAAAAAAACCTAAGAAACCTCCAAACAGTTTTTGTTTGCCTCCCTAAAAGAGAACATCCCGTTAGAAATAATCTCATCACCATTATTATTAAATTAATTTATATTTATTATGAACACTAGTAGTCTTAATACAAACAATGCCGAAGAACAATTTGAATTGGGCATTGCTATTTTAAACAAAGCATGGAAAACAAAGGAATTACAAATGTTGGATGAAATTGAAGGATTGAAAAAAATTGGACAAAAAAAGCAAGAGGAAATTCATCAAATTAATCAACAACACAGCAAATTACAATTTGAATATCAAAGTCTCAATACTGCCATGAAAACTATACAAGAAATGAACCAAGATCTCCAAAGTGAAAGAGATAGACTGTCAGCTCAAGTAAAGGCCCTCAACGGGGAACTTTCAAAGTTGAAAGCATTCAAGAAACAAATTATTCAATCAATCAATTTGGAAGAACTTGAAGATCCTTCTTCGAATGGAAACAACACAAGTCAATTCATTCCTCCAACTCAAACAAATAACAGCATGATGTCAGAGAATAGAAGTTTCAATTCTTCAAATATCAATAATCAATCAATAATGCAACAACAAACTCAATCACAACAAGCTCAAGCTTTGGAAGGCAAGGAATTCTTTAAGCAAGCTAAAGAAGTTTTGACAAATAGACAATTTGCTGATTTCTTACAACAAATCAAACTGCTTAACAATCAACAACAATCAGCCCAACAAACTCTAGATAATGTTAACATAATATTCAAAGGTGAACATCCAAACTTGATAGAAGGATTTAAGCGTATTTTAACACAAAGACAACAATCAGCAGCTATGAATAATTCTGAAACTAGTTTCATGTAAAGTAAATTAATCTTCCTTTTCTCCTTTGTAATTGACGTCATGTGTATGGAAAGAAAATAGATCAATGTTTTCAATGCAGTTTCGCTTAGTATTGTATCTTTTAATTTTTTAAATGTTCTTCTTTTACGTGTTAGTTCTCTGTTCGTTTTAGTTTTTGGTGTTCCCAAAAGGTTACCACAGCTGAATGAACTTTTCTTCCACTTAAAAAAATTATCAGAGACAGATGCTTGGTATCTTTTAAATCAGCACCCATCATTAGCTGATTATTTTTATTACTGTTTACAACATCATCATCATCATATCGGAATGGAGTTGTTAGTGGTAACTCTACTGAGAATAGCCCTCAAATTGGGGTTAATAGTAATTGATTTTGTATCATGCCTCTTTTATTCACCAGCATTATTATTACTCACATTGGCATTGGATATTTCACATAATTATGGAAGTAGAAAGCGTTTATACTCAGACTTTAATAATGGTGTATTGTTGATCTATTATTTAATGTTTCCAGTCATGTATCCGATCGTTACACTTGCAGTACCATCCATTGTTTTGTATCCAATATTTGCATTCTATGAAACTTATGCTCTTTACATTTCGGAAAATTCTACAGGTTTTTGGAGTATGATGATTTCATTGACAGTCACCTTCTTGTCCATGTTGGCCATGTCAATTAGAGCTTTCATTGTGTGGGATGACAAGATTGGAAGAAGCTATCGTAATAGTAATGTAGATATCTTCTCTGATTGGGGTGAATTCCAAATACGTTTGCCTAAACATTTATTTTCTATTGTAATGTTGGTAAATCCTGTCAGATTCATATACTTTTTAAAACAAGGATACAAATCTCAAACATTATCTGCATTTACTGATTTAATGGCTGATTATACTGTTAAAGCAGTGTTAGATTATTTATGCTTGCCATTTTGTGTATGTATTATTGTTTGACTTTTAAATATTTTAACTTGAATTATCAGTTATTGATTGCAGTTACCATGTGGAGAATTCCTCATGTTTGGAGCCAAAAATGGACACACGAACTATTTTTCAGAAATGGATGCTATATTCTTATGGAAATACCAGCATATGCTTTGAGTATTCTATTTAATATTATTGGATTTTATAGAATTAAGGGATTTATCAAAGGATTCAAAGAACAACCAGCTGAAGGGTTTGACAGAGCTATTTACTGTTTCTCACATTGTGTAGAAGTACTTATTGACATGCCATTTATTGCTCTAGGTCTTTGTCTTTCAATCACCATTTATAGATTTATTCCAATAATTCAACAATATAGAGATGAAAAGAGAACTAAATCTATGAGAGTAATCACATTCGAACAATTTATTTGTCTGGTCCTTGATTTGCCTTCATTATTGGCATTCATTACATTATTTGTAACCAGATACAGATGGGAAATTACTAGATCCGAACAAAAGAAGCTCTTTGAGAAGGGTAATTTCTTATACTTCCATTCAACTAGCTTGTACATGTTCTCTCAAATGGTATTGGATTTTATGCATATAGTTTTATGTGTTCCAATATTTGTTACCTTTTGGAGAGCTTCCCATCTTTACTCTTCCATATTTATTGATGTCTTTTATGATGAGAAATTCTTTTCAAATAGTGATAGCGATGAACTTGATAAGGTAGAGGTTGTTGGAAATGAAATTTTTATTCAGAGAAGAGAACTTATTAGGGATATTTTCAAAAATTGGATTATTGATATTGCTTTTATTTGTTTAGGAATTATGTCATTGTGGAGAATTCCAAGAATTATTCTACACTATCTTACCATCATTACCAATGAAGAAAAGGCGGGAAGTATGAGAAACAAGGCCATGGAAGAATTTGTACAAAGTATTCTTGATGTGGTAGCAATAACTGCAATGGTAGTCCTTGTCGTTCCAACTCTTTACAGAGTAGGTACAACTATTAAGAGAATAAGAACAGAAGACACTCTCTATCAATTTATTATTATTTCTGAAGCTTTTGCAGTCTTGAAAGATTTACCTTTTATTTTGTTGGGTTTGCTGTCAATGTGGCGTTTACCAGTAATTATTCTCAAGATTTGGGTATTCCATAAAGAAGAATATGAAACTGCAGAAAAGAGAAGAAAATTAGCTCTTCAACAATTTTTGGATGCCATGATAGATATCCCATTTACTATTTCTCTAGTTTTAATGATACTCTCCATCATGCACATCTTTACTATCTTCCTCTTATTTAGAAAATACAAAAAGGCAAAGAAGGAAGAAAAAGAGTTGGGTAAGCAGAGAGAATTATTCACCTTCTTTAGAGGAAAGGTGTTAAAGCAACTTTATTTGCTTCCTCTCCAAATCCCATTAATTATCTGCACTTATTTGGTAACATTCACAGTCTACCGTATTCCAATTACTGTCACAACTATGAAGTCTCTTGTTGGGCAGAAGGAACCAAAGAAATTGGCCGCCAAGGTAATTGTTTCTCAAGCTTTATCAATTCCTTTGGATTTGATTTGTACTGTATTTTCTGCAATTATTGTTCTCACAGTTTATAGAATCAAGGATTTAGTTGCTGTTCTCAAGACACATCCTGTTTTCAAATCTACATTTGCTATCAGAGAAGCATTGGAAGTCCACAAACAAATAGCTCTCGTTTTTTGGAATCTAGTTAAAGACATTCCTATAATTATTTTATTCCTTCTTTCATCCCTCACTGTTTGGAGAATCAAACATATATTAAGAGCCTTAGCAAACGAAACAGACTATAAGAAACGATTAATCCTATTGGGAACTAACGCTTTCCTAACGGTCCTAGATATTCCTTGCATTTTATGTTCAGCCTTGCTATTGGTATCCTGGAGATCGAAGCGAGTTGTAAATATCATTACTGCTGCTTATGTTTCAGGAAAGCTATCAGAAGCTCACTATTCCATTCTTTTGGAATTTTACGAACTCATTCTCGACATAATTCACATAGCTCTTATTCCACTTCTTTTATGGAGAATTCCAAATGCACTGAAATCAGCATGGATCGAAGAAACAGCTAAGGGAAGAAGAGGAATTATTAGATACCATCTTAGTCAAATTATACTTGATGTACCATACATGCTACTCACATTGGTAGTTGTGTTGTCTGTTTACAGAAATGTTGAGCTTTATCACTTCCTTTCAAAGAAGAAATCTAAGAGAGGATATAGAGAATTTATTAGAGATCAGGCATTGCAATTAATCATTGATATTCCACTTGTTATAATTTCTCTATGTACTTGTATTGTTATTCCATATAGAGTTTACTTTATGTTCAAATATCTTTTCCTCTATGAACAGTGGAAGAACAGAGATGAAGAAAGAAGAAGAGAACTTAGAGTTTTAATTGCCAAGACACTTGTTGATTTGCTGACTCTTGTATTTGGTATTGCTCTATTGGTAATGTTCTGGAGAATACCATTCGTTGTGTACAGATACTTGATGCTAAAGGAAGGTGTTAGAAGAACATTGTGGATTGAATTCAAGAGTGCTATTTTGGATATCATTTGCCTTGCAGCTTTATTTATTAATCTTACATTTGTTTATCAATTCCCTTACACTGTCAAGAGATTGTATTTCTTCACAGTTGCATGTATTAAGCATTTAATGGCGTTCATGAAAACAAAACCATTCTCAACCACCAAATCAAAAACCAAAAACACAAGTGAGGATAATGGTGAGATATTACCAAGTGATATGTTCTTTGAAATTTTGACTTACCTCACCCCTGAAGAAAATGCAGCAAGCTTTGATCGTGTCTGTAAACATTGGCACGAATTGTCAAGACAGGATTCCTTCCTTTGGCAATTGTATCTCGATATTGATAAGAAGGCAAATTTGATTGACAAAAAGTTCCAAGCCAAGTATAACAATACCAATAATTATAACTCTTACCACTATTACAATAATATCAACTTGAATGAAGCTTACTACAGTGCTATTGGATCATATAAGAATGAAGATTTCACATCTGTTTTCAAGAAGGCCTTCTCTGCTTCAGATTCTGAGAATAGAAATGAGTATATCAAGAGATATCTAGAAAAAAAGAGTCGTTACTCATACAAGCAGTACACTTTTGAGGATGCTGTCAATGATGACTACAAAGCTGGTTTCCATCATATTGTCAAGGCTGAAACACAACATGTCATAGAACACATCTACAAGCTTTTCTTCATTAGATACAAGCTCTTGGGATTGGTTCTTTATCCGTTCTATTATCTCATTAGCCTCTTCTCACACGTTGAAGGAATAGAAAGTGATATGACATGGGATAGAATTGAGTTCTTGGTACTGTTAATTCCAATCAACCTATTCATGTTGTTGGTTTCCCTAACTGAAAAACTCTTCAACCTAATGGATGTTTTCCCATTCTTAGGGTATAGATGGTGGGGTGATAGGGACTTCCAACTGTGGAACTATAGAAGTTTTTATGGAAAGAAGTACGCAACAAGTGTATTCCTTGGTATTGCTTCTGTTCTTAGCTCTGTGGGAATAATTCTCTATGGATTTTCAGTTGCATTCAGTCCTTTCTATTTTGATATAAGAGTACTTGTTTGTAAAACTGTAATGAGCATTGGTAGTATTGGTGGGTGGTCTTCATCACTTGTTAGTAACCTTTACAACATCTCTCCAATTCTTTACTATGTATTTATTTTACATGTTTATACCTTCTACATTCAAGATTTTGTGTTAGGTTGGGTGTTTTGGTTATTGTCTTTTGTATTGATAGCAGAGTCAGGAATATTCTATTGGATCAATATCTTGTTATTTATTATTGCTTGGGGATACTGTGTATTCTGGTATGGTTTTGTTTCACTGGAAAGTATACATGCATACAGATCCTATTTCAATGCTTCAGTAGGAATGAGTATTTTAACAGATATTTACGTTGGGTTACTCAAGTCTTGTGGAAGATTTTGTAAAAATTTGGGAATTTTAGGACAATTAATACTAATGCCAATTACTATTATATGGATTGGTTGGCCACTTGTGATTGCCTATTATCACATGTATATTTATACAGTCATTCCAGCATTGGTAGGTTCTGGTTTTCTTGCAGTTATAGGCTTTGATGCACTAAAGCATTTGAATCAATAAATTAAAACAATAATATCTTAATTGTAGTGTAAGGAAAGATGATTATTCCTTAATACGCTTAATAACGAGCATTAGTAGTGTAACGGTATCATACCAGCCTTCCAAGCTGGTGACCCGGGTTCGACTCCCGGCTAATGCAAATAATTTTGCTTATATTTGTAGAGATTGTACTTTCGTGCGTTGATTTCTGAGTCATCTTGATTCTGAAGAATATATTTTGACTCTGGATAGTGGAGCAACACCATTTGCTAATTGAAGAGGTCAATAGTTAAACAGTATCTAAAATAAACAGTAAAATGCAAAATTAATTCTGTTTACTGGCTTCTAATCAGACCATTTTTTTCACACAGCTTACTGCCACGTCAGGAAAACTTTGTGAGAGTTCATACCCTCATTCCAACAGACCATTATTCACACCTCTTCATAAGGAAATTTCCTCAACTTGAAATTGTCTCAATATACAGCGCCCTTATCACATCTTCAAGGTTGCTGTTGTTGGCATTGAATTCATCTTTTTCCTCGCGCCACAAAAAGTGAAAGTGGCCATCTCGCTCGTTAAAGCTCCAAAAAAACAAAATGAACAGCTCCACTTTACAGGCCACGTTCACAACTTCTGCTTCTGAGACACAGAGGGAAGATAGTCTAATGATGATTGAATCGGTTTTAGAGAATTGCAAACTTCCGCCATCTCTTGTGGAGGATAGATGGATGATTAATAAACCACTGAAGAATTTACAGGATAAGACATTATTATATTGGGCCTGTGAACAGGAACAGGAAGTACTCGTTGATAATTTACTCAAGATTCCTCATTTAAATACAAATATTGGAGTAAGTAGTATTGAGAAGAATTTTGTCAACTCATTCTGAAATAGTTTGTAAGTTATTTAGATAACGAAAATGTTGTAAAAGCTTGAATATCATCTAGATGGTAAGTGAATTAATTCTAATCATAATTATTAATCAGTTATTGTGATGATCATGATGAAACACTTGTGTCACTTATGTGCTTGTAGGAAGTAAGTGATTCAGAAGTTAAAATTTCATTGACACGTTCATAGGAAGTAAGTAAACACTTTGGATATCAAATTTCCAAACGCATTTGAAAAGACACCTCTATGTGTCTCTTGTCAAAGAGGAAATGAAGAATTGGTTAGAATGTTGTTAGATTGTAATCGCACAGACGTTAATCAAGGGGTAAGTATTAAGAGAGATTCCAATCCATTATTTTCACACATTGTTCCAGTTTGTAAGTAGGCACCATAACTAATGTAGTTTATCCTAAATGGAATAGTTCGATGTAAGTGTAGATTATTTTAACCAGCTAGGAACGAATGGATAATCAATCATTATTTTAATAGTGGGTAAGTAGTAATTCAGGTTGGAGCAACAATTAATTCACACTCTTGCCAGCATGTAAGTATTGGATACAGTTTAAAGATTCTTACACAACACATAGGAAGTAAGTACCAATATTGAAATATTGTGTGTTAACTGACTTGCCTCAGACAGTAAGTATTCCAGCAATGAAGTTTGATGGTTAAAAGGTTTTGGGAATTTAGATGAATATGGTATGTTGCTCCTTTGGAATCTCTAAACTAAAGTTCTTATCATTTTTCAGCTTGTAAGTTTCGCATCACCAACAGTCTAGACTTTACTTTTTTAGATAGTAAGTGCATTTGTAATATTTGGTTCTTTTTACACATTTCCACAACTTCACAGTATGTAAGTATCTCAGCAACACTGACGCACAGCTCACTACAACACAGAAAGTAAGTTGCCACACAATTTAACATCGCTATTAACCGTCTTCATCATCAACTGCATCTCTTCTCCAAACAACCACAACCATAACAACCACAATAATAACAGACACCTCTTTTAATTGCTTGCACTCTTGAGCATTGGAACATTATCAAATTGCTGCTCCATGCCAAAGCTTCTGTCGACTCTATTATATTGAATATTTGCAAAAAGAAGAATATAGATTTGGAGGAATTGAGAAAGCAGGCATTGGTGGATCATATGAATAGAGATTTTGCTTCGGATGCAGTAAATTATTGGCACTTTGAAGATAATATTTCTGTACGGAAACTTGAAATGGATAGATTTGATAGATTGATTGCCTTTAGACCACTTCTTGCACGAATGACTCCTAATTTCTATAAGAATGTTATTTCGAATAATAATTTCATTAGCTCTTTGAACGAGAAGGAATGCTCTATAGTTCAGAGAATTTTGGATCAAATTCTCTATCAAAAACATTCCACATTATCGAATATGGATACAGACGAAAGTCTTTGCATTCTCTTTTTACTTGGTCAAGCTCATGGAGATTTAATTTACATGAAATCAATGATTATTCAATCAGTGATTACAAAAATTGGATTCGATAATGTTTTGGATATTCTGGAATCTATTGAAAGCTATCTCACAAGAGATGCTTCATTCTTTTCATCAACATCAGCAGCTTCTCCTTTGATGAAAATTAAGGACTATTGTTTGGATTTCATGGGAAGTCAGGCATCAGAACCTGGATACGAATTCTTTATTGAAACTGATGAAAGAGTTGACAAGTATTTGAGATTAATCATCAAGAGAAAAACTATCAAACCAGTAACTTGGGAAGAAAAGCCAAACAATATTTCCAAATCACCACTAATGGACCTATTCAATGACCACTCAACCAGTGATATTTGTTTCCTAGTAGGAAATCAGAAAATTCATTGCCACAAAACAGTTCTCATCTCGAGAAGTGTCTACTTTGAAACTCTATTCGAAGGAAATTGGTCCATTGAACTGGAAGAATATGGTCCAGAGATGAAATATCTCATTCAATATTGTTATGGATTCATGAACTATGTTCCCTCAATTCATCAAATTCCACTCATCAAGAAAGCTCACCAACACGAAATGAAAGATTTAATACCCATTGTATCGAAACAAATCATCGTTGGAAAGGACAACTTTGAAATGTTATGGAGTGAATTAGAGCACTACTCTGATGACAGCACATTTTCCGAAATAATTGAAAGAGTTATCAAATATGGATTTGATCATGGATTATTCGGAAGGGAGGAGCAATCTTTTAATCAATGGTGTAAGCAATAAAACAATTTCACAGTAGAATTGTTAAAAATTGGAATGAGTCAGATATGTCATTTACCTAAAATTGTTGTTGTTAAAATTTAACCGTTACATTTTAACAAATTTAATTTTTAATCTTTTTTTAAAAAATGCAAAAGGAAAACCAGCAAGGAAACTTCTGCATCATCACCTGAAGTTGGGTTTAGTATTGGCGATCAGAGAATGTTGGTAGCAACCACACCAAATTCTCCTCTATTAGATGAAGATTTATCATCAGGAAATTCAGATGTTGAAAGTTTTTGCTTTGATCAACAAGAGGACATGATCATCAACACAATTCAATTAAAAGAGGTTTCGAGTAATGCTGCTACTGGAGCTGCTGCCTCATCAGTAATAGAGAGTATCAAAGGACATGAAGTAATCGATATTACCGAAGATGATGATTCACAGAATGATCAAGAAGTAACTAATCTTGAAAATGTGATGGAAATTAATTCATCGGATGAAGATGAGGAGATCATGCACAATGATAAAGCTGATAGTGAAGACGATTCCGATGATGAAATTTATTTCCTCACCTCTGATGAAGAAGAGGACTATCATCCATCAAAAACCACAAAACGAATGGACAAGATATTGTCAGAACTGGTACCTGATGTTTTAGAGGGAAACTTTTCTGTGGGAGGAGAGTTTGACATCTATCCAGCTATTGGTTTGCAATTACTAGTGTCAAATGACACGAATGTTGTGGTGGAGAGAAGGAATATTTCACTTCCATTTGCTTCGAAGGAACAAGCCAATGACATTATTCAACTCACCACAATGAATGAAGAAACTAAACCATGGCAATTGGAATTAAATCAATTTGAAATTACCAATCCTAATTGGAATGATATGATTAATAATTTATTACAAAAGGAAATCAAACAAGGATTAGGAGTTGGAGCAGGTAAGGAAGTAATAGTCAAGCTCAGCAAATTATTGTTATTCGAAGGAGAAAGACAATACGATTTTCATTCAGATCACAAAAAGGAGGACAAGATGTTTGCCACTCTAGTTGTCTATCTTCCTTCTGTCTATACAGGTGGAGAGATGAGTGTGAAATACAAATCAAATGAAAATTTCTATCCAAACTCATCAAAATCTCACTATTCCACATCCTACGTTGCTTTCTATCATGAGAGTGATTTTAAGGTAAATGTTTTGACAAGTGGATTAAGATTGGCTTTGGTGTATAATGTTATTTTCAATGGGCCATATTATCTAATGCCAGCTGCCAATGCTGCAGAAATGACACTGAACTACCTGAGCAAAACACTTAATGAGTGGGAATCAGAAACTCCCTACATTATTTATATTTTGAATGAACAATATTCGAGACATGAATTGAGTGATGGTAGTAATTTGAAAGAAAACGATGCTGTTATCTATGACTGGTTACGTAATTACAACTCTATACATAATAATTTCTACCTATGCTTGGGTAATATGCACAAATCTAAATCAGGTGATGTTACAAGTATGAGTGTGCAGGAGTGGAAACGTCATAAACGTCTTCAAAATGAAGGAGGAAGAAATTATGAAAATAGTGATCTCGACGATGTTGACAGTGAGGATTTGGAAAACTCGTATTCTACTTATACCATTGAATATTTGAAGAATGGAAATGAAATATTTTCTAAGGAGATCAAAGTTTCAGATATTTCAATAATAATTCCGTTTGATCGTATTAACGATTTTGAGAATGATGGTTTTCATGTTTATCATGATGATAGGTTCCTGGTTAAAGCTAATTTTAGGTATGTGTAGATGATTGAAATTTCTAACAAACTTTCAAGATATCATTCTCGTTCTTGCTTAGCAATTATTCCAAAGAAGAATTATGTTAATGCTTTGCGTTTTTTGGACAGTAATTGCAAGCATAAATATTTTGACATGTTGGTAGATGATCAACTTGAAAATCCAAACAAGGCGAATGTAGATAAAATATTGGAAATGATGAAGACTAATTGGTTGCAAGAAAGTGCCCTTCTAAATGCTGTACTTAAATTGAAGAATGATGAAATAGCTACTGAATTTTCAAACAAACATTTATGCTTAAAATCATGGCAAGACCTAATAAGCACCTTTGGATTTATGAATAGTTTCAAACAACCATTCTTCAAATTTATAACATCTAATCTCAGTAGCAAAATGATATTTGATTTTGCTTTTGAGACTATTTTACTACAGGAAAACTCAACTCTTACATCAGACCTGTGTGACTATGTATTTGAATATTTATCAACCACAGGATATCTTTCGCCCTATGCTGTAGAAAGAATATTGAATTGCATGCAATTATGTGCTGTCCCTCTAATGGAGAGTACTTCTGTCTATATGATTAAGCGTTGTATGGTCGTAGATCAAACTGAACTATCATTAATATTGAAATACTTGGAGAATTATCATTCATATATGGTTTCAGCATTGAATCTATTATTGGGAAATAAGGAAAAATTTTTAAGGTACTATACTGTTATTATTTACTATCTAAAATATTTCTTTTGTGAGGAAGTTAAAAACTTTTTGGAAGGTATTATAACAGAAATGGATTTGAATACTTCCCTTAAATTTGTCATTCACTTGAATGGACTTGGTGATCATGAAGTTGCCAATGTCATGCTATTGAAACTTAGAGAAAGGATAATTAATCAGTTCATAACGGATGATATTAGTGTGGAAAATTGCAAGGCCATTATTTCAGCTATCTGCTATTGCAATTTTCCAAATGAATTATCAGAAGTTACGTCAGCAATCACTTCAAAAATTAAAGATTTTGTTGGAGTTGCCAAAATACTTATTCCTCTCATCAAATATATTGAGATTACGTATGGTAAGAGTGCATTCATTGATGTTAAAGCATTTGCTCAACTTGTCACCTGTAGTATTGAGCTTATTAAATCAATTCTCAATATTCAAGAAAAAGCTGACGTAAGGGACTGGTCACTTCCAACCTTTGTATGTGAAACTAATTGTTCAAATTGCAGAGATATTAATAATTTCCTCCAGAACAGCAATCCAGCATCAAAGAAATATGAACTACACAGAACTATGCCACTATTACGATCTCACATTGAAACAAATCTACATTCAGTAACTGGATTGTTCTCTTATATTACTTTCGAGACGAACCAGAGGACTGCAAGTGTAATTATTCAAAAGATCTCTAATCCTCGTTTAAACATTTACGAACAGTGCAGCAAAACTAAGGATGCCCTGAATTATTTGGAGAATTTACTATCAAACACTCCCATCATTCAACAGCAACCAACACAAGCTTCATCTTCTCTAATTACACACCAACCAAAGAGATCAGGAAGTTTTTCTTCCTCCTATCCTAACAAAAAGAAAAAGTAGCTTGATATGCTTTGCCATTCCCATTCTCTTACAAATCAATCTCATTAAAATCTTTACAATATATTAAGATTCTTTACAAATCAAAATTAAAAACCAATCACAAAACAAAAAAAATGGGACAACAAGCAAGCCAAGCACCACCTCCGCCATACGAATATAAAACAGATACCACTTTTGATACCTTTTCCATACCAGAGAAGGTAAAACCAGAATTTGATGATGCTATTCTTGATCACAATGAACAAGTTTTTTCATTCTTTGCTCTCGCACATACACGAATTCAAACAAAGGCTACAGAGTTGAAGCTGAGAGATTTTGATGAATTGGTTCCGAAGGAAGAATACTCTTTATCAGACACAGAATTTTTGTTTAATAATGTGGCTATGGGTAGGTTTTGATCCGATCAATATTCATGAATTTGATTTAATATTATTCATAATTTAAATAATTTTACATTAAAATTTGGAATTCTTAGGACAAGCAATGCTTGGTGGAAATTATGAATGTATGAAGGATTGGAGTGGAGTTGATTTGTTGGAAAAGAAATTTTCGGCCATGGAAAGAAGAAAATTAGTGGAAGATTTACGATCATGTGGAAAGGCAACTTTTGATGGAATTACAGATCCAAATTTGCAACATCATGCTAATTCTATTGAAGATTATAGACATTTATGTAACCAGAAGGAATCATTGCAAAAGTTTAAACATTACTTAACTATTCTAAAGGATGACCAAAACGCTCATCTTGAAGATGCTTCAGATCAAACCGAAATAGAATTTACCGATAAAGACAGAAATCAAATGGATGAAATTGTTGAAAAGCTTAAACTGCAAAAAACACTGAAAACAGTCGTTGGATATGGAGATAATATCGTTCTATTACCACCATCTTTCCATGTTTTGGCAATGCAATTAATGACTGTACACTGTAAAAGATACATTTTAGATTGTCTACAAAAGACTAACAATGTAACGAGCAATGAGGAAGCCATTAACACCACTTCAGTTGGAGATTATCAGCTATGCCTCTTCAATTCTCCATGTTTTTCGAAACTTGGTCTTTGGTTATCTGAAAAGATGGAAGCAGACAAAGCCAAGAAATAATTTGCACAATTAATCAAAACGTTTGTTATTGTATTAGTTTGTGAATTAACATTTTAGACGATTACAATATTATTAAATAATAGTAATTGCAAGTACATGATGAAAATAGAACTCTCTGTTTTTGTATAGAAGTGTACGATCGTGACCTGGTTGGGTCTAGACCAAATGGATATCAAATCGATCAAGTTCAGGTGGGAACTAAAAAGAAATCAAAACAAAAAAAATGAAAGGAAACTCAGCAAGTTTCGTCCAACTGTTTACGCTACTGTTGTTGACCTGTTTGTGTTGCCAACAGTCGGTTATAATGGCAAAAAAGATGTGTACCGATTCAATAGTGATGGATTCGTATTTTGATAGCAAAAATATGGCCTCTGATCTTACATGTTCAACCTCTGCATATAAGGTATTAAATACACTGGATCTTGTTGCAACATTTCCATACACAACCAAAGGAAAGATCATTCTTGGAAGTGGTTTGACAGTAACAGCCAAGTACGTCTTCTCCCCAACATCAAATAGTCAATATCAACACACAACATCTGTTTTAATCAATGATATTTTCATAATGAATCTTCCATTACCAACCTATTCCTTTTGTAACGGATCAACCTTTAGTTTAGATTTGAATAGTCAAGCAATTACATCTTATTTGAATTTAAGTGATATCAATACTTTCAAAATTACAACACGAAATGCAAATCCAACAGTTTCACTCTTTATGACTCAAGTCAAGTTGGGTTTTTGCTATGTTACAAATGACACAACAATTGTTGATTTGGTGTTAGCATCAAATAGCAGTTCAATTAATTTTCTTACTCCTTCTTCATATAATCAAGTCAAATCTGAACCATTCAATGGACTTTTTGTAAATAATATGACAGATTCTGCCAATATTCCAATTGTAGTCAATAATAAGGCCATTGATCCAGCTGTCAATATCACTATTACCATAAGTTCTTCAATATTATCAATATCACTAGTTTCATTGCAGAGTATAAGAAAGATTTCTTCTTCCAACATAGTGGACATTTATCCTGAAATTGAGAATAGCACAGTATCATCCTCAAAGATGACATTCACACTTTATAATGTCAATTTATCATATTTGGAAACATTGACATTTGATGTAAATTTCAAATTGAATGGATCGAAAAGTGAGACATCTGTTTCCTCTTCCATTGACATATCAGTTGATTCATCGAATGATTTTGTTGAGGAAATGAATTCATCAGATAATTCAAAATCGTTTTCATATTCAATTTTCCAAACCAAGCAAGTTTCAACCAATTCAGAAATAAGCTCAAATCCATCCATGGTTGTGAAGAGTCAAGTTTCAGATTTGTCGTATTTCATTCATGAAGCACAAAGCCCATTCAATTCAAACAATTGTTGGCTTCAAGTGAACTTGATTGCATCTAGTGCATTTTCTGGAAGTTTATTCATTCTCTCCAACAAGACAATGGAACAAAAAAAGATTTCGTTCATTGACAAAGATTTTATTGGGTCTCGATTATTCTTGGTTGTTCCATCAGAGCAATTAGACTGCACAGGATCGAGTAACACAGCCATTTATTTGAGAGTTGAAGCAACCTCTGCCACATTCAGATTGTACTTGTCACGAAAGTTTTATTCAACATTGAGTGATGACAGCTTGACAATCAATTCAATTTTTACAGAAAAGAATGAAATAGGTGAAGCATTTGGACTGACCATTTCAACAATTAACAAATTGGAATCCATTCCATTGTTGACAAATTTGACCTTTGTCAATGATGATTCAAGTACAGACAAATTTATTGCGTTTAACACTTTAAAATCACCAAGCATTGAGTTAATGAGTCAAATGAAGGGATCTTCTGTCCCAAAGAATCAATTTCCGAATGCTCAACTTTCTTCCAAGAATTTTCTTTATTTTTTTGAGACAAGATGTCAATTGTGCACTGTTAATTTGACTCTTTCTTATCCTACTTTATTTTCAAATCCATCCACTATTTCTTTAAAAGTAGCAGGGTCTCAAAATCAAGCAAAAGCATCTGTATCTAATGGAGTCCACTGGTTATTCCTTGACACTAGTAAGGTAACTTCTGACACTGTAAGGTTATTTGTTAGGGCAACTGTTAAAGGTTTACCAAGATATAATCAACCTTCAAAACTATCTCTTATTGGTACTCAGGATTTTATTGATAATTCATTGAATTCTAATGGAGCAACCAGAACAATTCAATCTAACGAACTTTACAATCAAACTTTGAACTGTAACTCTTCAAACATTGCTTCTCCGTACGAGGCACAGATTTCACTTCTCACCCCAACAACAGGAATCAAGGGAAACATTTGGAAATTTGGATTGTTTATTGATCCATCTCTCCAATATTCTCAAATTACATTTTATTATTATGCTGCAAACTATACCAATAATGTATTTGGAACTAATGCTAAAAATTACTTATCAACATTGTCTGGTGATTTCTATTATACCCTCAATGTTGATAGAACCTACCTTATCTCTAGCGATTTAACTATTAATTTGGATAGTAGGTTGGGAATATTTGATAGATCATATGAGGTTTATGCTAAAATTGGCCAAAAACCAACCACAACAGATTATGATATGAAAATATCTGACCTATCCTTTAAAAATTCTTCGAAAGTCTATTCTTTGAGGTATTCTTTTTCAAACACAGGAACATTTTCATTGCAAGAATCCAACTTTCGTCTAATTTCACCTTCGAAATTGGACATGATAGGACAGCAAATCTATCTCTTCTTTAGAGAAATTCCTGGCTCTATTGTTACGAATGCATATTCTTGCTATTTAAGTTCAAACATCTATTTCGAACACAGCTATACTCCCACTGTTAGATATAATTCAGAGTCAGCTATTGACTTGAAATATCCTAATCTCTATCTGAATGCAAGTAGTTTGAACATTTCACAATCCACTATTGATAAGTATATTAATGTAGAATTCACAACTAGTTACGCAATCCCAAATGACGAAAACGTCTTCTTGGTCGATTGGACTACTAGTGAACTAATTCCAATGAACAAGACCCTCTTCAATTATTACGATGTAACCTATTACAATTACAAGTATCAACAATCCTTCACCAAGTTGAATGCTAGAATGAAAATTACACAAGAGATGGTCGACAGTAAGACTTTCCTATTCTTTAGTATGATTTTCCCATCAACCACCAATTCTAAATACACCTCTAATTATGCCTACGTTTTTGTGGAAGAGGATGCTCAAGTGCAACCTGAAACTCTTCCAATTCTGATTACCTTGGGTGTAATGGGAGGTTTATTCATTGTATCAGTTCTTTATTTAGTACTTTGTTTATTCTTGATCTATAATGGAGCACTTAAAGATCCATCTATCAGTGCCAATTATGATGCCTCGTTGAATGCATTCAAGAAAGGATCAGGAATGACAGTATTTTATGATTTAGTATTATTGCTTGGTCCAGCACTTTCCAGTATATTGGAAAAGTTAACCAAAAAGAAAGTCCATACGATAGTGTCCAACCTAATTCTTGGATTTGTTTGTTTATTCTGTAGTGTTGCATTCTATGTTGGATTGCTCATTTCTATGGGAGTGGGAATAGCAACACTATCAAATACCGAAAGTGACATTATTCCAAATGGCGCTCAATTGGGAAATGCTACTTATTATACCTGCTGTAAATATAGAGCACCTAGTTCCATAACTACCTATGCCACTATAATGGATACACAAGATAGAACCCTTTCATGCATTAAGTACTCTTCCAGTTCGACTTATCCATCTAATATGACAATTAATGGTGTGTTATATCAACCAAGTATCACAAAGAACAATTTTACAATGGGATCCATTGCAACAGCCAAGTTAAGATGCCCAAATTCTGAAATAATCTTCTTGAATACCAGCTTTGATCAGATTCAAGCATTGGGTATTTCAGGATTAGTTCTTGGAACTATTTTCCTATTCCTGACAGTTCTTTTCCTTGGAACTGCACTTGCTGACTATTTAATTAAGAAATCAGTGAATGATCAGTGGATTTTCAAATCCATTTTCGCTACCAAATCAGCAAGACAGCACCATAATATAACAACTCATTCCAACGCATCTACTGCACCTCATTCAGATACAGATAGTGAAGAAAATAGACGAAACCACACCATTCAAGTTGATAATTCTGTTTCAAGAATGCAAGAAGAGAACCTCAGAAGAGAAAGAGAAGCAATGGAAAGAATAGACAGAGAGGAACGCTTAAGAAGAGAACGAGAGGCCAGAAATCAATTATTCGCAACCAACACATCCTCAACAATTCCTCCTGTTCCTCCAATCACCAGCAGTAGCACTATTAACATTCCACCAGATGTGAAACTTCCACCACCAAAACCAAATCAAGCTACTCATGTCGAAATGACAGAATTCAGTAATAACTCAACAACATCAGCAACCAATAATAATCAACAACCAAGCGCACCTCCAGTATCGAATGAGGAAAATCATAGTAATATTTTGATTTATGATAATTCGTCTGACACAAGAAATTATCATGTGAATCCAACATCATCAGTTTACAATCCATACGAAAACTCTGAAGATATTGTTGTTGTTTATCAAAGATCAGATCAAAAAAATCCACAATCTCAATAAAATTACACTGTTAAGGATTTAGACAATTTCGTTCTCATCATTGGTTAGATGTTGCATAGGAACCAAGAAACTTACATCTCATTAAATAGTTTAGAATAACTTTGAAGTTGTAAGTTTGATCATACTTACTATTATTCTTCTAACAATGCTCTACTTTTCTTCTAGGTCATCCCAAATCAGATACTTGTTCAAAAATAAATATTCCAACTAAAATTAAAAAAAAAGCCACAACAATTACCTAAACAATTCGCACGAGAAATTTTCAATTTATTTACTCAGAACAGATAGATGCCATTAACCACTTCTTCACTCTTTGGTGGAGAGGGTGATCCTATCATTATACCACCCAATAGTACCATTCAAGTTAATTTTAATATAGCAGGCGCAGGAGGAGTGTTGACAACTCTAGTTGCCAATATTCTGATTGCCTTGTTGTATATGTTATTATTCTTTTTATGTTGTAGACAATTGTCTTTGTTCAATCCGAGGAAAAAGAAGAAATTATTTGATGAATACATGAGGGATTTGGAAGAGGAAAAGGCTCATCAGCAAGCTAATGAAGAAGAGGATTCATCCCATCATTCTCAACAACAACAACAACACGTAGAAAATAGTAATAATGAATATTATACATCGGCCAGTACAATTACTAATCAAATTACGAGTGCCTATCAAGAAGTTTCTAATCAATATCCTTTTAATCAAATTCCAAAACTTCCTTCCGAACCAACAGAGATGAAGAAGCACTTGTTAGGAAGATTGAAGATTGTAATTTTGGAGGCTTTCAATTCTACCATCTTGTTCTTCCCAACAATGCTTGCTCACTTTAGGGAGGGAATTGTGTCCTTCTTTGTTCCTTCGAAGGCAAAACAGGAGAGAAAGAAAATGATGGCTCTCTATGGAAAGGACATTGTAATTTACTTGTATTTCCAACAAATTATACTTTATATCATGTTGGTTTGTAGTATATTGGCTTGTGTGGTATTGTTACCAATCCATCTTTCGGGTAATCCTCCAATATTTGAGTATTCTATGAATAATAGTAGTAGTAGTTTCAATTATTTACCTTCTTCTGATGACATCTCTTTATATTCGAATAGTGATGTTTTGCAAAAAGGTATTAAGCCAATCAAGAATTTAACGCAAGAGGACAATATATTATTGAGAACGACTGTTGAAATGGTTATTGACTCACCTGTTGCATTGTATGCTCACGTAGTTGTTGGTATAATTTCAATTTGTGTTGGACTCTTCTTCTTTTTCCACTTTGTTTTTCATGAGGTTGTTGTAGAGAATCAATCAAGAGAAGAAATAGTACACCAAGAGGATAGTAATATTATTTCATCACAAAAGGATGGCCTATTTGAAATATTCCAAGAAACAGATAGCACTTCTATTGCTATTCATAATAAGGAGAAATCTATTGATCCTAAAGAAATTATTTCTCCATATGTTGTCGTTGTAAAAGGATTGCCAAGGGAAATGACAAATTTGAAGGATTTTGAATCGTTTGTTGAGATTTACTTTAACGACAATTTGAAAGTAGATCATGAGGACAGCAAAATTTTGAGATCAGTTTTGATTTATGACTTTATCAATAGATTAACCATGTCAGCAATTTTAAAACATATTGAGGAAGATTTGGATCACTTTATCCATTTGAAGTTGGAAAGAGGAGAAGAATTACTTTCCCTTAAGGAGCATGTCATCTTTGATGAAGGTGTCGTGGATTCCAAAAATGTTCTTTCCCACTGCTTTGGTGTACATACTCACGGAAAGAAAATTAACATGTTGAATACTGAGGAAGCTATTCAACATTTAGAAACGAGAAAAAGGCTGATCCGTAAGGAGGTCAGTAAATGGGATGCCTCATACAACCAGTTACTTCATACCAAAAATAGAGAAATTCCAAAAGTTAATAGTATTGACAGCTTTGATGATTCAAGTTTTATGGAAGATATTCAAATTGAGGACACTAAAGCTGAAGAAACCAATAATAATGATCCAATATCTTCAATTTTCGTAAACAATGAAGGAATTAGCAGCAGTGGAGTTGCTTATTTAATTTTCAAGAATACCTCTCATGTTAAAGATGTTTTGGGAAGATATTTGAATAATGAAATTAGATTACAAAATAATGTGATTACCATCCACCCATTAGATCAAGAACCAACTGATATTAACTGGTACACAGTTTGCAGAAGTTCTGGTTTGACAGGCTCAAGATATGAAGGAATTGCAACCAATATAATGATCCATCTTTTCTTGGTTCTATTCTTCATAGTTGCCTCAAGTCCTGCATCAATACTCTCTGCTATTCAATCACTTTTCAATGTTGGTGTTGTAGATATGGATATTCAAAAAATTCAAAGAGCCACAGGTATTGTTGGAAGTATTTTCTTCCAATTCTTGCCATCATTCTTCCTCTATTGGATTTCTAGATTAATTGGTTTTGTTATCAGTAAGGTAACCATGCTTGGTAAATATGATAGTAATCAAGAGTACAAGAGAATTTATCTTCTCAGAAAGTATTTCTACATGGTTCTTACCATTTTAGTCATGCCAAGCTTGTGGTTGTCTTCTATGGATGGTATTGTCAATTATATCAAGACTGAAGAGAATTTCCAAGAAATGCTTGCAAATATCTTCCTTCCAGCATCTGGTGCATTGATGGTATCGACTGCTATTCAGTATGCATTGATTGGTAATTTGGATGACTTGATTAGAACTGAAGATGCTTTCTGGTATATTTGGAAAACAAAGCTTTCTCCTTACAGAAAGGCAAAATCTCCTCTAGAGAAATTGAGAGCTGCCACTGATCAATTCTATTTTTCTGTTGATACTAATTATGCAAAGATTTTGGCTGTTTTCACTTTGTGCATGTGTTATTCAGTTTTTATTCCAATTATTTTACCATGTGGATTATTCTACATGATGATGAAACATTGGATTGACAGGTATTTACTTCAAGAAATTTACACTGCTCCTGCTGGTTATAATTTGGACATAATTGATAACAAACCAAAGGGAATTGATTTCATTTCCATTCAGAAGAAAGTTATCCTCGTTGTGAAAGTATTCATTATTGCACTTTCCATGTCAGCTTGGTTTTTGATTGTATTCTTTGGTTTGAGAGTTTATACAACAGCCGCATTCTTACCACATTTGATTATTAGTATTGTGGTGTTTGTACTGCTAGTTTGCTTACTCTATCTCATTCATCACAATGAAGATAAGATTATTAGAAAGAGAGTCATGTCACAAGTTGAAAAACAAAATCATGAAGTCTTCCATCATTTTGCAACAAACACTGCATTCTGTACACCTTTTGAAAAGAAATAATACTTTTATTACCTCTTGTGTTTCCTAATGAGCGCAATATAAAGACAAGTATTGCTTTGAGATTTAGATGGAATAATTCTTATTGTTTTTGGCAACACCTGAGATTCCACATATGGAATATCTAAATGTTGGAGAACTGGACTATCAATGAATGGATGAATAAGTTCTGGTTGTTGATTGGTATCTTCCCTATACTTGTCCAATATGTATTGAACTACATCTTCGTTCTGCTC
This sequence comes from Naegleria gruberi, assembly GCF_000004985.1. Classification (NCBI taxonomy): domain Eukaryota; phylum Heterolobosea; class Eutetramitea; order Acrasida; family Naegleriidae; genus Naegleria; species Naegleria gruberi. The sequence goes on along the minus strand of NW_003163251.1, from coordinate 138,786 downwards.
CCTAGTGAAGGAGCATGTACAATACAGAACAACTCCATGCTTATTAGAAATTCCATCATATGGAGCTAGACAATTAATGTAGGCATTCTCCAGTAATTTCTTTTGTAAATCCACAATGTTGTCCATATTATTCAACGTATAGTCAATTTGTTTGAAATTTCTGCGGTAATGCTCAACTCTTCCATCAGTGCTACATTCTGCATCAACTACAATAATGTCATACTTTGGAGCTAGTGTATCAAAAATATTCTTTGGTGGTTGTTTGGTCTCTTCCTTAAGATCTTTCCTCTTTGAATTTCCATATTTTTCATAAATTAAAATACCATTATCTGGTAATTCCTTAACTTTTTCAATGTATTTAAATCTTTTCATTCTTGTTGGTTTTTCCACATTCGAATAACGTGTACCATCAGCATATATCAGTCTAATATCATTAATATTATACTTTTTAAAAATATTCTTGCATGTCATTATTCTATGATATGAAACATCAATTCCAGTAATCGTGTTAACTCTAGAATTTTTACATTTAAACAGGTCATAAATCAGACATGATTTAGTCCCTGGAGCAGTACAAACATCCAAAACATTTGGCAAAATATTCAAACTATTTGATTGATTGTTATCATCATTCATGAAAATCTTCTCCAACGACAAGATACAATAAATACTACTAATATCCACACCAAAAACATTTCCCTTCTTATATTCCTCCAAATTTGAAATATTAATTGTCTTTGGGAGTGTATAAATTTGATAATAATTCTTTTCCATATTTTGAATATTCAAAGGCTTGACTCCACATTGTTTTTCAATTGAATTTAAACAATTTAAAATTCCCTCATCATTTAAACATGACGATAATCTAATATACCGTATCGATTCGTTCTTTTCAATAAAATCGTCTTGTTCCGATGATGGATAATATTCACTGAGTGGAATGTTGTATTTCTCACAAAATTGTTGCAATAATTCTCTAGTTTCTTCTGATGAATTTTCTTCCCTACTGATGATGGTGTTGCTGCCACTATTACTATTACTACTACAACCCGATGAGTTGTTTATTGTTGCTTCATCTTTTGAGTTGCCATTAGAGGTTGCTTGTTGATTTTCATGCATTTTTTTTAAAGTTGTTTAGAGAATGCTCATTGTAAATTGAAACAAAGAGGAAACTTGATTTGCAAATTCATCATCCGATTCAACAAAAACAATCTCCATGATATTAACAAGCTAAAACATCATCTCGCTTTCTTGATATTTGATTTTGGAGATATCAAAAAAATGAGCAAACGAAAGAGACAAGATTTGGAAAATTATCAATTAATTAATTCGGAGGAACAACTACTCACGATCGATTTTAATAATCATAATAAGAGTTTGGAAGAGAAGGCAAAAAAAGTTGTGAAACTCGAACAGGAAATATTTTCAGATGATGTTTGTTTTGAAATAATTTCCATGATTGATGATTCGTGGTTTATTTTGAATAATTGTTCCTTGATTTCAAAACAATTCTTTAATGTGATCAAGGAACGTTCAAAACTTGTTATTCAATTTAAAAAGAAATTTACAGAGAAAAGAATTGAATTATTCATGAACAGTCAATTTATGAATAGTATTGTTAATGTTAAATTTTCTGCATGGTTGTTTGGCTCGATAGAAAAAGCGAAATTCATAAGTGAAATGAAACAATTAACATCGCTTATTATTTCTGACAATGGAATTGGTGATGAAGGAGTCAAATTAATAAGTGAATTGAAACAATTGACATCACTTAATATGTCAAACAATCGAATTGGTGACGAAGGAGTCAAATTAATAAGTGAATTGAAACAATTGACATCACTTGATATAAGTTTAAATGATATTGGTGCAGAAGGAGTCAAATCAATAAGTGAAATGAAACAATTAACATCACTTAATATTAATTACAATCGAATTGGAGATGAAGGAGTCAAATTAATAAGTGAATTGAAACAATTGACATCACTTAATATTTCAAACAATGGAATTGGTGATGAAGGAGTCAAATTAATAAGCGAAATGAAACAATTAACATCACTTAATATTTCAAACAATGGAATTGGTGATGAAGGAGTCAAATCAATAAGTGAATTGAAACAATTGACATCACTTAATATTTCAAACAATCGAATTGGTGCAGAAGGAGCCAAATCAATAAGTGAAATGAAACAATTAACATCACTTAGTATTAATTACAATCAAATTGGTGATGAAGGAGTCAAATCAATAAGTGATATGAAACAATTGACATCACTTAATAAGTAGAAGTATGAAAGTGAGTCACTTTGTATATTTTTAAAACAACAATTTTACTTTGAGACTTTGGAAGAAAACTTTAGTTTCAAATTCAAAAGTAGACTCTTAAATAGATTATTTATCTTGTGGATGGAAAATCACAAATTCTTGTAGGAAATATTTCTTTTCAAAAAACTCATTTTTCAAAAATACAAGAAAACAATTCAACAACACCGCATGATGATTACCATTACAGATAAATCTCTCGTTCATTTTACTTTTCATGATAATGATGATGAACATTCATCTACTACAACAAAAACAACAACAACAACATTAGTACGACTATTATTTCTATCGAACAAGCTGAGAGAAAAATTCTCATCACAACAAGAGGGAAAGTTAAAGTGGCTGATTCGGAGGGAAACTATTGTTCATGATTTGTACTATCTTCCTATTGAATATGCCAATGATGAAGAAACTATTCAAAAAGTGTTTTCAAAACTGGTAAACAATGGTTATTTAATTACAACGACTTGCTCATTTGGAGGTGTGAGCCCATTGGAATATCTATTACCACGAATTCATCCAGATCTGATTAGGTTGGGCATTAGAGAACAATTACAATGTCATATTAAGAATTGCCAGAAAGAAACTAATTCAATCAATAGTTACGCCAATTCAAAATATCAAGATATCAAAAAGAGAGTTCAGGATTGTGGAGGATTGGCAAATATTGGAGAGGATCTTGCAATTGAATATATGCAGTTTATTGGAAAGGATGGTGGAGTATTGCGTAGATTATCTAAATCTTTGATTAATGACAGAAGTTTTGTGTTGAAAGCTGTTGAGATTTGTCCTGTTGACATTTTCGCAGCTCCTGATCATTTCCAGAATGATAGAGAGATAGTAATCACAGCATTACGCAATGATGCATGGATATTGGAAAATTTAGAACATGCATTTCAGGACGATGAGGATATATTTGAACTTGTTGCACGAACAGATTTGGCAGCTCTAATGTTTGCTTCTGAACGATTGAGGAATGATACTTCTTTTATAATGAAAATGTTTCGTAAAATTGCACAAGATAGTTCGATGGACCATATGAGCGAAAGAGAAATTGCTATGCATATGGTCAAGATGAATGGTTTATCTCTTCAGTTTCTCAATGAGGAATACAGAGATGATTTCGAAATTGTTACTTGCGCACTGAATAATCATTGTCACTCTCTTGCTTATGCTTCTGAGAGAATTAGAAGTGATCGAGATTTTATGAAAAAAGCAATTGAGAAGTACAGCGTTGTTTACTCGTATGCTTCTGATGATTTACGAAATAATGATGTTGAACTTGCTTTGATTAGTATAAGGGGAGGGAATTGGATTCCTGTTGAGCATGAGATGAACAGACAAGTTGTAAAAGAGGCTGTGAAAAAATCAGCATTACAATTGACTAGAGTTCCTGATGAATTAAAAAGTTGTGCACCATTCATGTTTGAGATTATCAATGAAACCACTGAACCAATTTTGAAATATATTACAAACGAATTGAGATTTTCTCAAGATTTTGTATTGGAAGCAATCAGGATAAGTAGCAATAATGTGCTAGATCTTAGGAATGCAGAAATGGATAATAAGGAATTTGCGAAAAAAGTTGCTCAACTAACTGGCTACACATGTACATATAGAAACGACCTATATGAAGCAAGAATGGAATACATGTTCCATGGAGCAAAGTGCTAAAATAATGTAACTCTTATATCTAATGTGATTATATGAAATAAATTCATTTCTTCTGGAACAACCACTCCAAACCCTGATAGAAATTACTTTCATCTGAATGAACAACCACCATGGTATTCTCCTTCTCATAACCAGCCTCCTCAATAACATTTTCAATGGTTTTTTCAATCTTGTTGTTCATTTCCTTAAAAGTTGAATGTATCACAAACAAGATAAGTCTATAATTCTTTTCCTTCTCGGTGAAATTTAAAAATTGTTTTTCAACTTCCACACTATCATCACCCTTTGAAAATTTCACTATATTCCACTGTACGAAAATACCCACTTCTCTTATTAATTTCATTATGATCATCCGTAATACCATTGGAGGCATAAAATAGATCAGAAATCTCTTTAAATCCTTCGGAAAATACATTTTAATAGAAAAATAGAAAGAAGAATGAATAAAGATCAGAACGAATCATTTTTTTTGATTTTTCTCAATCTAAAAATAAAACGACTATATTTGAGTAAAATAGCATTGATATACTTAGTACCAATGAACGGCATTAAATAAGCAACAAATAATGTTGGTGATAATAAAGAAAAACCTTAAAAAAAATTAACTACATTAATGTCCACCGTTCGTGCTGATAATCAACAAGTAATCAAGCAAGAGGAAAGGCAAAAAGAGAAATTTATAAAACAATACAAAGAGGTTGGAATTGTTGTGGTGGGTGTTGTATCGCTTATTGTTGCAGTACTGAATGGCTTAAACTCGAACATTTATTCCAGAGAGAAAAAAGTTGAAACTGTTAGTCCGATTGTTGATAATGTTGCTAGATTGAATCAGAGTTTCTACTCTTCCCAAATCCAAAGCAATCCTTTTATTGTTACAAATGAATTCTCTGATTTATTCACCAACACATTGAAATCAATGCAACGTTGTGAGTTGAGTATGAGAGGATTTTATGGAGAGAGTGGGATTGGAAAAACAACAATGCTGAAGGAGAGTTTGAGATTACTTGAACCATTTCCTTACTTGTTGGTAAGTCTCTCCAAAACAACAACAATTAAGGAGTTGGCCAAGCTCATGAATTTAGTTGTTGATGATGAAGCAAGGTGGTCAGATATCCAACTAGCAATTAATCAGTTCATTGCCTTGGCTCATCAGAATCAGAAAGGCCAATGTCCAATTTTAATCATTGATAATGCAAATAGAAACAGGAAAATAACTGAACAATTTATTGACATGGTTAGAGAAAACACAGAACGCCAAGTCGGGTTGCTAATAGTCATTTCTGATGGTTATTATACTGGTCTAGATACAGCAGGCGGCAGATTGTGGACAACAGAACTTTTAGAACCCTCGCATGAATTTGGAGTAAAGTATCTTAACAAGCTGAATCTCACAAATAATGATACCATAACAAGAGTTTTAGATATTACTGGAACAAAGGCTGTCTATTTGGGCTATGCTCGCTACTGTCTCAAATCTAATGGTGGGCGAATGGACTTTCGTTGTTTAGAAACAATTATTGATCAGTTAATTACACGAACAATCGCTTTATTACCCAACAAAATTAGAGAAATAATTATGACGAAAGCTGCTGAGCTAATCAAAGACCCTAATGGTAATCACACGTTACCCCAATATATTACAGAGGAAACAGAGAAAATGATTTACAGATCAAACATATTAAGGCAGGGTAGTGCATTCAAGTCTGTTGTAATATTTCAAAATAAGACTGTCAAAAGGTACTTTGAAAAAATATTTAAATAATAAATTAAATATTGAGTGAAATCTCACTGAATTCACATTTCTGAAAAACTAAGGGTCCTGACAACCTTTCTTTCTTTGGTTGTGCGAGAGGAGAAATACTCCTTATTTCCAAAATACGATTTCACTTTCTTGCACTGTTCACGGAAATGACCCAGTTTTGGATTAACATTCTTCTCAGTTGAAACAAAAAGATGATGGTACAAACTAATTGCATCAAGTCTATTTTTCTCTGATCTGAGTATCTTTTTTTTCAGAATTGACAGAATATCTTTAGTGGTTTCATCTGAAACACTGGTTCTAGCTTCTTCCAAATATTGGGAAACAACCTCTCTGTCTTCTAAAGATTCTAATCTTTCCTTATGAATAATCTCTAATATTACTAAACCTAGCGCATAGATATCACTCTTTGGGGAAACTAGATTGTAATCAACTCTCTCAGGAGATCTGTAGCCTGAAACGATAAGAATATAATGAATTTAAAAACGTACCTTCTGAGAAACTCTGTGTTGTGATAGGTTTATCATCATTACCAAGGCATTTTCCAGAGTTAATGTCAAAGTCTGAATACCTTTTTGCAATTTCAAAATCAATTAAAAACCAATGATTGTCATAGAGAACAATATTTTCTGGCTTGATGTCATTATGAACAAAGTTTCCTTCCTGTAGATAACAGAGCTGAACTAGCATATCAATAAAAAAATCCATAACATTAATCTCGTTCATCTTTTCAAAGAGTTTGGCCATGCTTTTTCCAGCAAGTGTAAGTGAACAGTTACCTTCAGACGTCTGAAGTGTTGGAGCATATAGTGTTAAAAAGGAATAATGATGAGGACTTTCATAAATGTTATTCTTAGAGTTAAACTTAATGAAATACTCAAAACCGTTAATTTTCCCTTTTTTGATGGTTGAGCGAGTTTGGATTATTTCAAAATCCTTATCATATTCGATTCTTTGGAAATAACTATCCCATACAGGAAATGAAAAATAATTCCTTTTTGTAGACTGTACAAGGCTGTGCTGTGTCGTTAAATAGTTCCTTACTTCCTCATTCTTTGGATAAATAAGAGATGTCATAATTCTAGAAATGAGCTGGATGCGATCACTAACGACATTGTGCTGATACGATCCAATGAATGAGAGAGTAAAATTTGAAAGTAGAATGGTGTCATCATCTCTCATCTTTGGTTGACAATGTAAGGTGTATAAATTTGAAGCAACACTATCAGATGTGATACCCATGACTAATATTTGTTTGTGCCAGTCTTTAATGTCTTTCTTGATCAATTTTCTCATAACCTGCGACAGTGCCATTTTCATCTGAGATACGAGGGCAATAAAGTCCTTGTGGCTAGTATGGTTTTCATAAGTGTCTGGTGAATCTTCTCTTATTATTCGAATACATTTAAAACTAGTTCCAAAACTAACAAGCGTAAAATCATCAGGTCTAAAATCTGGAATACTGGTCTGTAGATTGGCTTCCAAACTGTCCACATGAACAAAATCCTTAATACTGGAATTTCTGATTGATATTGTTAGCATGCAGAATATAAAACTTACGATCCACCAGAGCAATCAGAAAAAATAGAGGTAAAGCTAAGCATTGGTGTGAAATACAATCTAGAAAGTTCCATTTCGCTTGTAGTATCTATAGAATCTCGAAATGGAGGGATAATTGAGCTGAAAATTAAATTATCTATTGTTTTTAGTCTGAGGGTATCACTATTTAGAGGCATTTCAACATTATATTTGTAATCTTCATATTTCCTGTTCAATACTAGCCCTTCCTTTTTCAGTTTGTCAATAAGGCTCACAATATCAGAGCTCTGAAGATAGGAGAGTAATAAACTTAGAATATTCTCGATGGTTTCCTTCTTTTCTTCGAATAGAGGATTTGTTTGGCAATTGTTTAGTGTAATACCAAATCCGTGCAAGGTATATTTAAAAATAGTTTCCATCCTCTTTGTTGTAAAAGTAAAATGGGCTGGAAGTTTTAGATTTTCGATTTCCTTAATGTTTGCCACTTGATGTTTTTTTAGGATGGCTCGGAGTTTGGACTTTGAGGGTTTGAATGTTTTTTCGCTAACATTATAAAATTCGGAAATAAGTTCCAATGAGACTGACAAGTGCACATTCTCAATAAATTTATTCTCGCCAGTTTTTTGCTTTTTTGCAGTTGGTATGCTTTCAGAATGGTTTCTTTTCATTTTTTTTGATTTATTAATTTAAGCACAAGTTTTGATTTGGAAAATGGCGGGAATTTTTGAATTAAGCATAAGGAGAAAAAATCGCACCACATATTGAACCACACAAAATCCTCATTGAGAAGGAAGTAATTGGTGAAACTTCATGATTCTGCTTATTATTTTCTGGAGATTCTATTCGATTTCTAAGGCATCTCTTTGCAAATAATGGATCAATATGAGAGTTACTTGATTTGGTTGCTCGAATGATATTTCTCTGAGGGTAGTGTTTGAAATCTATTGAATGGATGGTCTTGTTGACTAATCCAGACATGAATTGAGATGAAAATAATTGCCTCTTTCGTATATAATCAAACATAATTCCATACATGACGAAATGTTTCTTTTGACAGGATGTCAATATCATATCTCCAAACTTGTTTCTCTGGGCCTTGTAATACAGCATTGGATTTGCCAAACCATGATATTCTCCACTGCAGAAAAATACATAATGCTCGAACAGCACATCCCAACATTTGCTCTCATTCATGACATTTCTGAATTGTTGACATGCAGAGCCCAACTTGGCAAGAGCTGACAAGTTGGAAACCAACACTTTAGAATCGATAGAATCCAGCAATTCAATTCTCTCTATCGAAAGATATGAGAAAATTTCCCATAGAATATCATTAGAAAACATTTCATTCGAATTTCTTCTAATTTGAAAATCTGATGAATTAGTGTTGCTAATCAGTGTTGAATTTTTTGCTCTTGTTGATAAAGACCTTCGATTAGATTTGCTCTCCTTTGAGCTTGGCTTGTAGTAAATCGATTTCCGAAGTGTGGAGGCATGTTGTGAAGTAGTTGTGAGAAGCGGATATTTTTCAGTGTTGGAATGTTTGCTCATTTTTTTTAAGGAGTTTTTCGAGTTGAATTGGAATCTTGTTGGAGGAATTTTCGAAGGACTTTTTCCAAAATTCATGATTAACAGCAAGTAAGAAGAAGCAGGAGATTATTAAGCTTCTAATGAGACTGAGACATGTTTGCTTCCGAGTATGAAGTAATCTCACATGGGTTGTGTCAGTAGTGTCAAGATCTTTATGATGAAACACACCATGATCAAATAGATTGATTCCATCAAGATCCGATTAAAATAGTTTAATTAAACTTTGATTGAATTGTAATAGATGAACTTCACCAGAACAATAAAATCAAATAAAAATTGATTGAAATAATTGTCATCATCAAATTTCCAATCAAAAAAAAATAGAGTTTCATCGTTCGCTGTAAAATAATAATTTTTTGAAAAATGTTCGGAAAGAAGAAAGCACAGAGAGATCCAACAAGTTATGGCGATCATGATAATGAAAATCAAGATGCTGCTTTAAATAATTCAAATGATTCTTTCAGAGGATCATCATCAGATGGTAATAATAATGGATCATCATCCGATAGTAGAATTCCAAAGAAGACTATTACTACAGTCTTGTTAGGAGCTGCTGCTTTGGCATTGGCTGTTTCTAGATATAAGATTTGTCAGCCTAATCAATATTTAGTTAGAACAGGTATTGGTATTACAAATATGAGTGTTTCAAAGAAGGCTGTTGTTTGGCCATTGCAAAAGCATGTATATGTTAATATGAATCCAAAGACTTATACTGTAAGTTATTATATTTGAAAAATTTATTAGAAATTGTGTTTTTTGTGAAATAGTTCAATTTGCACAATATGAGTAAGGAAAAGGTTGAATTCAACTTGCCAGGTAAGTAGTTTAAACTATTGTGAAAATGAGTTGATTCGATCATTGAACTCTTATTTTAATTATTATTAATTTTGGGAATTAGTTACTTTCACAATTGGTCCTATCGATCCAAATACTGATAAGGGAATGGAAGGATTTATCAAATATTGTCAAAAGATTACTGAAGCAACTCCAAAGGAAATTGAAACATTGTAAGTTTTAATAATTTTAAATTTTGGAAATATCAAATTTTTCATCATAGGATTGCTGGTATTATTGAAGGTGAAACCAGAGGATTGACTGCTAAATTAACTGTGGAAGAAATGTTCAATTCAAAGGAAAGATTTAAGGAAGAAGTTGTTGCTTCTATTGAAAAGGATTTGAACTTGTTGGGTTTGACAATTTTCAATGCCAACATTAAGGAAATGTCTGACTATGACGAAAGAAACAAGTACTTTGAATATAGAAAGCAAATTGCCATTGAAAAGGCCAACTATCAATCACAAGCCGATGTCAGTGAAGCCAAGAAGGAAGGTGATGTTACAATGGAATTGAATCGTAGAGATACCAGAATTAGAATGGCTCAATTGGAACAAGAGGCTAGATTGTCAGAAAACGAAAATGCCAAATCAGTCTCCATTTCTAATGCTGAACTTGAAATTATTAAAGCTGAAAATCTTAGAAAGTCAGAAATTGCCAAGATTGAATCTCACATGGCTGCCAAGGAACGTCAAGCTGAATTGCAAAGATCTGTCAATACTAAATTGAAGGAACAACAACTTGAATTTATGAGAAGTGAAAGTTTATCAAAGGCAATTGTTGATGCTGAAGCTCAAGAAAGAATGGCCGATGCTCATTTCTATTCCGAAAGAAAGAAGGCCGAAGCTATTGAACTCACTTTGCAAGCTCAAGCCAACGGTCTCAAGATGATTTACGAATCATGTGGCAGAAACCCAGTTCTCACTCAATTCTACCTCGGTTTGAATAGTGGATTGTATCCTGAATTGGCCAAGCAAAGTGCTGAAGCTGTTAAGGGACTTAATCCAAAAATCAACATTTGGAATACTGGAAGTGATGCTGATAAGAATTCTGACTCAATGCAATCAATTATCAAGATGGTTCAATCCTTTGCTCCAATGCTTGAAGGAATCCAATTACAAGGTGGTGTTAAAATTCCAGATTGGCTTCCACACTCAACTGTAAATCCATCAAGTGAAATTACTGAAATTTCTGATAAGAAGGAAGAATAATTCCTCTAATAACTCAAATACTGCAAACCATCCATTCTCTACTAATCCATCATATCAATAAATAAGGGAATATTGATTAAGGAGTTTGAATCGCATTAATCGCACTAATTCTTGTCGGAAGAGATCGGAAAAACAAATATAAAAAAATGGCTAAAGGACTCACCCTGCTTTTTCATTTCGTGGCTATTTCCTCTCAATTAGCTGCCTTCTATTGGATGCATCTTATTGGAATTTTATCATTATCAATGATTTTGAAAATGTTCACCTTGTGGACTGGTTGTGTTCAAGTTATTTATTTCGGATTATCATTGTTGGAAGGCTTGTTTGGTGGCAATACAAAAAATCAACGATCATCAAATAGTATATTAAATGATTTATTCCATTTGACTTTATTGATGGCTCTCGCTACAGTTTCCTTGTTTTGGAGTATTTATTGGCTTGATCCTGAGAATATGGTTCCGAAGGGAATGTACTATCCTGATGGATTGAATCATTTACATCATACTGTGCCTGGAATTTTGGTGTTGATAGAGTTGATTCTTGTTAGATCAACAAGTGATGTTTTACATGGAATTTGGAAGAGAAAATTCTATATGGTATTGTGTATTCCAGTGGCCTATCTCAGTTTTACTGGACTTTCAAAACACATGAAGGGATATTGGCCTTATCCATTCATGGCTTCTTGGTCATTCTTGGAATTTGGAATTTTCTGTGTTTTTGCTGTCATTTTGGCATCAATTTTGCATTATTTAATCTACTTGTTGATTAAACTATTGAAGAAACCAGAAACTGTATCATTAAAATCAGAATAATCTTTTGAATTGAGAAATAATATTGGATTTGTGGAGTTCAATTAATTTTAATAATTTATTGTTGAACAGTATCATTTTCATATTGCCATTTAACTTTTCTAATAAAAACTTCTTCCAATGATGCCATTGTACAAGTCCAATCGACAATGAATGCATGCTTAGCTTCCTTTCTAGTCATTACTTTGAATAGAGTTTCTAATAATTGTTTGCTATCGTTTTGATGATTACCAATTCTAAATTCCAATCTGTTTGCAAAAGTTTCATTGTGTGAAATTAAATTAGGTGGAATTCCATTTTCAACCAATGAGGTTTGAACATAATTTCTAGCAACTTCATTATATTCTGTACTTGATGTTTGGACGTATAACTTGTAACCTTTACCATACTTGGTCTTTAACTCGTGAAGTGTTCCAATAGTTTTCATTTCACCATTAACGAGAATACCAACTTTATCACACAAAATTTCAGTTTCTTCCATAGAGTGAGTCAATGTCAAAATAGCTCTATTCTTATCTTCCATATATTTCTTTAAAATCATATGAATACCATGTGCACTCAATGGATCCAATCCTATATTAGTTAAATTTAAATTGTTAAATATTCCAATAATATTATTCAATACATACCACCAGTAACTTCGTCCAAAATTAATAATTCAGGTTTACCAATCATGGCAATAGCTAAAGATAATCTTCTTTGCATACCACCTGATAAATCTTTACAATTTCTTCTTCTAGCTTCTGTCAAACCAACATCTTGCAAAATTTCATCAATATGTTTTTCAATTAATTTTCTAGGAATTCCCTTAATAGCAGCAAAGAATTTCAATTGATCTAAAACTGTAATACCGAAAAATCTATCAAATTGATGAACACACCCAATTCTGGTAGCTAAAATATTGCTATCTGTACTGTTAATATCTTTACCAGACACTATTATAAATTAAATATTAATTAGGAAATAATTAAATATACATACAAGTACAAATTCCTTCATATGGAAATTCCAAACCAAGAATACAATTAACAGTTGTAGTTTTACCAGCACCATTGTTACCCAACAAACCAAAGCAAATACCTCTAGGGATACAAAATGTAACATTGTTGACAGCAACCTTTGATCCATATCTTTTAGTCAATTGTCTAACTTCAATGACATTGTTTTCCATATTTGTATTGTTTAAAACGTATTGAACTTCTCTTTCAACAGTATCATCAGCAACCTTATCAACATCGTGTGGTGTAGCTACTGCATCTGTGGAATAATTCTTATTGAAATTATCCTTCAATTTCATTGTTTCTTGTGATAATTTTTTAGCTTTCAATAATTTGTATAATTTTTTAAATAACAAGATTACTAAATTTGCAACTGGTACAGCCAATGCAATAATTAATGTAACTCCAATTAAGAAGGCATAGGCAATTACCACTTGTTCACCATAATTTCCTTCAATAGGAACTAACATACTTGGCAAAATCATCAAGAGTAAGATTCTCAAAAAGGCAATACTTGGAATTAATAACAAATAATATGGCATTATTCCATTAGAGAATACAAATATAGCAACAATGGATCCTAAAAATCCAAAGATTAACAAACAAAAACCAATAAAATATCCTGATTTAACCTTAAATACAGAGATTACATTAGCAATAGAAATGATGGTAATACCCCAAATTAGTAATGCGGTGATATAAATGCCTGCACTATTTAATTATTAAAACAATTAATTTAAATTATTGAAATAACAACTTACTTATTCTTTAAAAAGAAGGGATTTTGGAATGCCAAACCAACTACAATTTGAGCAACAACATAAATTACATAAATACCATAAAAGAAACATGTTTTAACAACTGCATGTAAAGTACTTGTAATACCATACTAAATTTACAATTAAATATTAAATAACAATTTGAATGTGTAAACATACCAATTCGATAATTTCCATCATACCACCTGATCTATCCTGTGCAAAACTATCAATAAAAACAGGGAATAATAAAGATAAGCAAATAGGAATAATGGCTAATGTAATTAATGGAATAAAGTCAGTAGTACCAAGTGCCATAAGAGAACTAGTTGAAGGATCGTTATTAAATCTTAAAGTAGTATGAGTAATGGGATTTATATTACTATCAGGCAATGATTCTATAACTGTTTTAAGAATTAATGAAATCAATTGATTATAAACTTGCTTATAATAGGATGTTATTTCTAAATTTAATTGTAAATTAGAATTCACATTTTCACTCTTTTTTACATTAATAATTGAATTAAATTTCTTAATAGTTTCATTATACTTGAAATTAGATTTTAAAATTTCACTTGGATCAATTGATTTATCCTTAATAAATGTAGGTGATGTTTTACATAAACTAGTAGGTGTTTCTCTATTACCTATTTAATCACATCAAATCAATAAAATGTAAATCAATCAATACTTGAATAATTTTCAAAATTAAAAAACTTACAAGGATGATAAACGCTATCAAGTAAACCTGCAGATTCATTATATAAATTAACATAACCCAACACATTTTCATTTGTACCCTGTTGATAACTCAATAGAAAATTAAAATCAGCAATTGGACATTCTATAGTATAACCAGACCAATCATCACGCTTATTACAGCAACCGTCTTTACGTAAAGAACTGTAAAAACTGGTATAAGCTGTTTCATACATAGAATCTCTTGAATAAGTATTAATAAGTCCAACTCTGATTAGTTTTGGACCTGCATCTGGATCCATGGTTACCAAGGTAATTATTAATGAAATAATACTTGGAACAAATGTTAATAATATGGACATGACAATGATCAATATCCAAATACAGTATCTTTGTCTTTCTTCTGCAAGAGTTTTCAATAACTGTGATGGAATAGATTATTGTAAAATAGTATTATTAAATAGTGTAAATATTGGTTTTTGTAATGAAATACGTACAATAGCTCTACTTTTAACAAGAATATTAACTTTCACTCTATCAGCAAGCACATCTTGTTGCAAATTGGCATTGATAGCAATTTGACTCGAAGTATCATCAACATAGGAATTTCTATTACTTGCCATCATTGTACCAGCACCGATAGGCGATGTTGATTGATACAATTGAAGATCTTCACCATTACCAATCGTCATTGGAGTGGAGGAATTATAATTCATCGACATTATAAAAAAGCCTCGGACCGATCAATTCTCAACTAGAAGCAAAAAAAGAAGAAAAATTTTGAATTTTCGCGATGTAATTTTTTTTGTTTTTAAATTTTTTGGAGTTTTTTTACAATTTTTCTTTGTTTGAGCTTCGATTTCAACTCTAATTGGAAGGAAAGTGGAAGAAAGATTTAGGGGCTGCTGTGGAATTGTTTTTCTAATTTGTGGACCTGTTGTTGGATACTGGATAGTGACCTGTATGAACGTTCCATGTATTGTTATTTGTTGGCTTCAAATGAGTTCCATCTTGGAAGCTTTTATTAAGAATTCAAAATTGGTGCAAGAAAATTGGTTAGAAATTCCTTTTCAACATTCTAAAACAGACAAAATAGATTGAGAAAAACAGATATATAACTCTATATCTGACTTGAAACCAATTTCTTTCTTTTGATTCTCAGAATTTGACTCAAAAGCTCAATTACTTCAAAAATACCAATTTTTACTTTGGATTAATAGGACAGATTCGAACTGGAGATCATAGACACAGAGTATACTTTCAATTTTCAGCCTTGACCATAATCATAATTGGTTGAGTTGACCAAGTTTGTAAATGACAATCTAAAATTTAATATTATTAAAAAAAAATGCAAAAACATTGTTCTTCGGCTGTTACTCCTCGGATAAAAGACTTCATTGGTTCTTTTATCATCAACAAGAATAATAATAGGACACTGATAGGACAACAACAACCTGAAGGAAAATCTTCATCATCATCATCATTTACATTGTACATATCATTACTCCACCATTCAACAACATCGGAATAGTCTATCACAATTAGAAAGTGTAAAATGTAATGTAAATACTATTAATCATTGTTGGATTAATAGCAATCAATATCGGAGATACGGACAAAAGGTGGATGGATTGTTATCGGATATTCATGAGAAGGTATTTTCCAATCAACACTTGTACACAACCAAGATATTTCATGTTGCTGTGGATGGATACAACCAGAAAAAGTACAAGGAAGCTACAGAATTTTTCACAAAAGTTATAGAGAAGGGAAAGGAAGTGATTGCAATTTCTAAAAAACCACCAACCAAGGAATTTACCATTGATAAGCAAATTCTATGGTCCTTCATCTATAGAGGAGTGATTACCAATTCATATCAGGATTTGCAAAAAGCTAAGGAAATTAATCCATTCCATCCAGAGGTTTTCTATAGGAGAGGAAATTTATTTTACTTTGATAGCAATTATTCAAGTGCTATCAAGGATTATTCTAAAGCAATAGCCAATCATCCAGATTTTTACGAGTGCTATTTCAATAGAGGATTGTGCTATTATCAATTGAAGAGACTCGATAGATGCATTAAGGATTTGGAAACGTATTTGAAACATGTACCAAATGATCCAAATACTCTCAAACTTCTTGGAATTAGTTATTATTACGAATATGTCTTGTATGATTCGAGAAGGGAATTACTTGTAAAATCAGTGGAAGCTCTCACCTCTTACATCAACTATAGAAAACAAAATTCCCTACCTCTCACTAAAGAGGACTATCTCATTAGAGGTTCTTCTCTTCGAGAACTCAAACAATTAGACCTTGCTCAACAAGATTTCCAAGCAGGCTCTAACTCTTCCATCAAATCACTTCTTCCTCCAATCATTATCACTCCAGTTGACTGTTTCACACAAGAACGAGTTGCTCTTGACACCCTTTAATTTATTTTTGTTATTATTAGTAAATATCTCTTTGTAAACTCATATTGTAATACTCACCCAATTATTCAATCAATTTACAGAGTTCAATGTGTTGGTAGGTACCTTACTATGTTGTTCAACCAAAACAAAATGATTTTGATCTCTTTCATGTTTTGCAAAACTTTACAAGTTCATTGTTGTATCTTTGTGTAAGGTACTAAAAAGGTACCGACCAAAAAAATATTTTCATATGTTCATCTCTGTGAAGAAGATTTGTGCCACACAACCAACACACGGAACATCTCTTCTTGTTATGAACTTTTTTTGATCAAAAGCCACTTGCAAGTATTAATGTTTTTTCATTAGAGAAAAAAACAGGAAGACAATAGCCACTAACACAGTTATATATTCTTTTTTAAATTTGTATCATACAACAAAGTACTATTATCATCATCATGAACGTTCTAAATCCAAATACTTATGTACACATTCTTGATAATGATTCGGGTGTTGTCAAGATTGAAATTGGTCCAAAACGTATTGCTTTGAGAGCCAATGAAGCCATCATTAATACACAAAATTTGTCAATCATCAAGGTAAGTGACCACACAACAATACAACATGTTGATCATCATCATTGTATTATCATCGCTGTTGTTAAATAATTACACTGATAATAGGAAGGACAATATGTTATTATTAAAAATCCATATGATTATGAGGAAGAAAGAAACTTGATGGGTGAACGTCGTGTTATTGAAGGACCAAAGGCTTTGGCATTGCATAGAAATGAAGTCATTGAAGCTATTACTGATGTTCATATTTTGAAACCAAACCAAGCTTTGAGATTGAGATGTTTGGTTGATAAGAAGATAGAAATTGATGGAAAGGAAGTTGATTTGAAGGTTTGTATTCTTAGTAATCATTTGAGCAATTTATTTTATTGTTAAATTAGGCCGGTGATGTTTATCAAATTAAAGGACCAGCCAGATTTATTCCAGATAAGGATACTGAAGTTATGAAAACTGTTAATGCCATCATGATCAATGAAAATGAAGGTATTTATGTTCAAGATACTGAAACTTCCGAAAAGAAGTTAGTTAAGGGACCTGCATGTTATATTTTGAAAGCAACTGAAGAATTGTACTATAAGCAATACACTGATATGGAAAAGACTGCTCTTGGATTACCTACTAGCTCGGATTATATGGCTACTGTTATTCGTCTTGAAAAGAAACAAGTAGTTTGTGTTTTGGATGCTGAAAGAAATGAAAGAATTATCAATGGACCAACCTCATACATTCTCTCACCTGAGGAACACGTTAAGTGTCTCTGGTTGTCTGCTGGTAAGCCAAAACAAATCAAACAAATTAAGGCCGCCAAAATTATGAGAGGTCCAGATTTCGTTTCTGATTCTTTCCGTGTCAGTACAAAGGACAATGCTGAACTCAGCATTTTGTTAACTTACAAGTGGGAATTTTTGGTTGATGAATCAGATTCACATGTCATGTTCAGAATGCTTGACTTTATTGGATATATTTGTGCTACCCTCATGTCAAGAGTTAGAGAACTTGCTGCTCTTTTCACATTCGAAGAATTCCACAGCGGAACTGTATCATTAATTCGAAAGCACCTTTTCAATGAATCCAAAGTCAATGTTGGAAACGAAGAAAAGTCCGTTCTTGGTATTTATTTTGATGAAATCAAATTATTAGTCTCTGAAATCGACGTTAAATCAATCTCACCTGTTAATAACCAAATCAATGATCTCTTGAACCAATCTATCAAATCTAATATGCGAATTGTCTGTAACAAGATGGAAACTGAAGCCTCCAGAGAAGCTCAAAAGGAACAACTTAAGGCAGAAGCTGAAATTCAAAAATTACGTGAAGAACTCATCGGTATTGAAAATGAAAACTTGCAAGTTGAAAAGGTTGAAGAAGCCAAGATTGATTCTCAAGTCACTTATGAAACAACCAAAGCTAACATTGAAGTTCAAAATTATATCAAATCAACAGATGCTCAAATTGAATTATCATACATGAAGGGCATGATTGAATTATTATCTACCGAACAAGGAAGAAAATATATGGAACTCAAGAAGGCAGAAATGGCTTCCAACATTCCAGATCAAGTTTGGTATCTCAATAATGAAAAGATCCACTCTTCTCTCTTCCAATAAATACTATATATTATTTGTATCTCACTAATACTTTATTTCTTTTTTCTTCCAAGTTTTAACTTGGCCAAGAATCCAAGTTTGTTTCTAGTTGGTTGTTGATTTTCTGACTTGTTAATTGTTATCTGAACAGTATGATTAGAAGAAAGCATGGTTAAGGCACCAGCTGGAAAAGACTTGGAAAATCTAGCATTGGATTTTCTTCCAATTACCAAACTTGAATCGCTTGCTGCATCATCATTGTGATCTTCACCGATAATGTCATGATTGTCGAGCTTTTTCCACTTTCGAATGGTTTCTTTCATCTTTTCTGAAACTACTGAGACTGCCCATTCTGTCTTGTCACTTCTCCTTGCATTAGAAATCAAATCTGAAACTGTCAATCCTTCAGAATTCTTGTGTGCTTTTGTAAATACAGATAACTGAATTGGCGCATTCGAATGCATCAAAGGAGAAAGAGGAGAATCCAATCCTGAACTAGGTTTAAAATTATTTTCCATCCATATCATTAGCCATTTCATTCCATCGAACAACCACATGAAATCCTCAAGATTTTCAATTGACTTGATAACTGCACCTGCTATAATATGAAGAATACTATTTCCTTGCTTGTCAGTATCGAATACAATAGTTTCCAATAAAGAATTTGAGCTTTTTGCAGATTTAGATCTAGAAATTGGTGAAGAAAATGAACTAGTCAAAGTAGAAGGTGAAAAATCAGAATCTGACGAGCTTGATTCTGAGTTTGATAATAAATTACTAGCACTGACATTCAATCGATCTGGTTGCTGCTGATAATTTGATAAAAATTGACAAATGACTTTCATCGATTCGTGATCATTCAAAGCAACTGATTCCAACAGAATATTTCTACCAAATGAATTCTTCAAAATCAATGCTTTCTCAAATGTATCACTTCCAAACAATGAACTTGCCATATTAAGAAATTCTCTTAAAAAATCCGAATGCATTGAAATGCTCGAATGTGCTCTAGCACTTGACTGGAATTGATTCGACCTGAAATCTTTCAAACATGAAAAGAGGCAATTCTCATCTCTCTGATTCCTCTTCAACAGGACCTTATTACAACGAGGTCCAATGAATTTCAGCAATTTCATATCTCGTTCTCTGCATGCACTGTGAAGAATGGACTCTGATGTGCCGAGTCCCAATCCAACAGTAATATTGAGTTTTGCACCAAAGAGGATTAGTAAATCTGCTAGAGAATAGTCTCTTCTTCGAAGTGCTACCACAATTGGAAGGTTTCCATGAGTGTCTGTGTGATGATTTAACTGTTTGGTTTTAACACTTGGTTGACTTAGTAAAAATACAATTGATTCATGGGAAGGATGTGTTGAATTTTCATCTGAATCAGTATTTGCTTGTTCTGAGCTTGTTTTTGATGTAGAAATTGCATAAAATAAGGGTGTTGACAAATTCTTGTCACATGCCGACCATAATTTCTCTTGTCTGGCATGACATTCTAAGGAATGTTCTCCATGCTTACAGTTATCATCACAGCAACATGTTAACATCCAATTCAGAACGAATACATTGTTATATCGAGCTGCCAAATGTACAAGAGTGCAATTATTTTTGAATTGTAAATGATTTACGACATGCTCGATGATTGATGGACCATCGACTGGATTTGAAGGTGTAGATGGAAAGGAATTTGATGATTCCATTCCTATACGATAGTATTTTCTTAAAATTCTTCCTAATTGTTCAACACTTGCTTGAAGAAATAAATCCGAATCTTCATTCGAAAGTGCTGTAAAGTGTGTAAACAGTTGTAGTTTATCATACCACATTTTGTTAGTAGACGCGACCGATAATGGATTCTTAGCTTCCAAACACACAACTTCATCCTCTAGCTCCATTTCGTCTGTTGAGATCAGTTTCGTTAGCTTTAGTTAGAATTTTTTGTAACAATTTAAAGAGGAACATTAACAATCACCTTCTCACTGAAAGTATCCCAACTCGCACCACTGTCAAACTTCTTTCTTGGTGTGAAAATCATGTTTTTCCTTACTAGGATCGCAAACTCCAAATTAGGCCTAAAAACTTTCTTTGGTTCAACTTTACAATAAACAATTGAGGTATTAAAAAGTACTTTGATAATACATGTGAAGAAGTTGGGTTGTATAGGATTGGGATTTGGTAAAGTAATGTCTTTAATCGAGCTAGAAATGAGTTTAGAATAGATTTATGTAATGTTAATGATATTAGTTTGGATGATTGTTGTCATTTGAACATGATGATAATCAATAAACATATATTTAAAATAAGTAACATCATTACATGGATGGTTGTCCTTTTTGAATGCCTTATTTGGCCTCAAGTTTCTTCTTTCGAAATAGAAAATTGTTATTGTAAGAAGAAATATTAATTGAAAAACAATCCAAACACAACTTTATCAAGTGCCAACACATAATCAATGAGAATATTGAAATAATATGTTTCCCTTTCGAACAATGGTCAAGACCCATTATTTCACAGAATATTTATCAATGCATTGATAATCCAATTTGGCTAGGAGCAAATTTACAAATTTTATCGTGTTGCTTATTCGATCCCTACCACAAACTTTTCTTGTTTTCCTACTAAAGAATACAAAGGTCCAATGAGAAAATGGTAAATTTTCAATCAGATTTTTAAAAATCTTTAGCACATTTTCCTTAGATACAAACGAACCATTAGATGATACGCTGATTTAAATCAAAAGAAAGCACTGCTATTGCACTTTTTCCCAAATAGGAAATTGAGCGCTAACCAATCAAAAATTTCAATTTAATGAAAATTTCATCAAAAGCTAAAAATGCAAAAAAAATTCAAAAAAAAATGTTAGAACAATTACAACTCGACAATTTACCAAATTTACCTCCGTGGGCTGTCTACTCCTCAATAGCAGTAGCTTCAATCGGGATACCCTACCTTCTCGTCACCCTCAATGAAAAATCAATCTTGAAAAAGATTAAAATTGTCAAGCAACAAGCCTCTGATGATTCCGATGATGTTCTTCCTCATGATCAACAGCATCCACAATATTCAAAGAAGAGTTATAAACCTCCAGTGCCAATTCCAGTGAATCAATTGCAACATTTTAATACTTTTTATTGTTTGTGGGTGAATTTGTTCAAGCAAAATCATGGAACGGTGCAATCGTATGAGAGGGCTATTAGATCTGATAATTTCAGACCACATTTTGGATTTATTGGGAATATTCCAGTGATGATGGTGAGTACGCCATCTGCTGCAAAAACAATCTTTTTAAAGTGGAAGGATGTGGAGAAGGATGATTCATTGATATTCTCTGAGGATATGCAAAAGTTTTTTGGTGTGAATGTTGTGTTTGCAAATGGAGATGTCTGGAGAAAGCATAGAACAATTATTAATCCTGCCTTCTTTAAGATTGAGAGATTTACTGATTGTTTTGTGAGAAATTCTCAAAAGGCAGTTGATTTATTGAAAGAATTATCTGGTGGAAAGAGTCAATTTGAAATTTCACCATCTGATTTGACTACTAGAATGGCTCTTGATGTTTTGGGTTTATGCATGTTGGGAGTTGATTTTGACTATCTCAATCAAATAATACCAAATCGTGGAAATAAGGATTCGGAAAAGAATTTGAAAGCCCTTGCAGCCTATCACTATGTGATGAATAATATGGGAAATGCAGCTAGACTCTTCTTGGGAAAGGCCTTTACCAAGTTGCCATTAGAACAAAATAGAAAGATGGACATGTCCATTGAGGAATTTAACAAGTTCATTGGTGAAATGATTGAAGATTGTAGAAAATCTAAAGATCCTGCCATGGAAGATACCCTTTTGAAAATGATGGTAGACTCTGTGGATGAAGAAGGGAATGGACTCAGCAATGAAGATATCAAGAACAACACCGCTGTGTTTTTCCTTGCGGGACACGAAACTACGGCAGTGGCTTTAGGTAAGTTGTTATAGAATTTTCTATTGTTCATCATCTTATTGAACTATTTCAGCTTTCCTCTTTTATTCACTAGCCAAACATCCACACGTTCAAGAAAAATTACTTAATGAAATTAATGAAACATTTGGAAGTAATGAAGATTTATCAAACTATGAAAAGATTCAAAGTATGAAATATTTGGATTGTGTCATTAAGGAAAATTTGAGAATTTATCCACCAATTCCACAACTTCCACCTCGTCGTTTGGCCACTCCACAAGTCATTGATGGATACAAGATTCCAAAAGGTTTCCTTCTCATTCTCAATATTTATGCACTTCATAGAAATAGAGATGCCTGGGGTCAAGATGCAGAAGAATTCAAACCAGAAAGATTCATGCAGTCAATTGTTCCAAATTCTTTTGTTCCTTTCGGAAATGGACCAAGAATTTGTTCAGGAATCGACTTTTCCAAACTCGAACAAAAAGCATTCATCATTTCCATTCTCCAAAAGTTTAGAATTGACCTAGCTCATCCAAATCAAGAAATGCAATTCAACAAACATTTGCCAAACCTTGCTCCAGTTGAAGGTTTTAAATTGAAATTATCCCTCAGATAAATCCTTTTGGATCACACATTCCACCACCAAAAAATCAATTTTGATTGGATAAACATTGCGTTTTTCAACAATATTTTACAATCAATATCTCTTCAAAGGATTGATGGAAAAATTCCAGCAACACGAAAAAAAAACGCGACAAGCCTTCGCTGATTTTTTCAGATTCTCTGTGAACCATTCATTTGCTTGTTTCAATTGCAGGATTTCAGAAAAGCGCGGGAAAATCATCTTCATCAATTTTGAAATTTATTATTATTGGAGAATGTTTCGGGTGGCTTTTACAGGACCTACTTTTAGAGTGAATGGGTATGATATGTTGAGGAATAATGCAGGTGGACCACCGTAAGTATTTTGTTTGATATTTAAAGTTGATCATCATCACGTGATGGTTAAGCAGAAATTTGATGGGACAAACATCCAGTGGTGGTGGTGAAGGATATTCTGGGACTAAAAAGTCATCTCCTCGGCTCATACTTCAAAAAACCTTTGGAAATATTGTTGTTCAAGCAATTTTGAGTATTATTTGCATGCTCATTGTAATCTCTCAAATTATTTGTGAATTGTTTGTTTATCCTGGAGCTGATTTGTTTGGAAAGATATTTCCAAGAGCTTTTATTTATCCAATCCTGTTGACCTTGTTGATTTTCTATATTATTGGGATTTATGCTTCTCCTACTTATCACTATTTGATTAATTTTCAAATGAATAATAGAGTATTGGAAATTGTGGAAGAAACTAAAAAGGAGAAACCAGAAATTGTGCTTACTGTTGAATGTTTTCACTATGAAACAAGAACTCATACCACCAGAGATGCCAACGGACATACAAGAACTCATACTACTACAGTGAGAGTGGTGACTCACACTGAATCGAGAACTTTACCTTTTGAATTTCACAGAGATTTTTCACCTCAATTTTCGTATGTTTCTTTACTTTTCAGTGTTGAATCAAGTTTAAAAATTTTTACTGAACTATAGATTCAAAAATACCAACAAGATTTTCATCAAATTAGACATGACCCAACAAGTGTTTGTGAATGATGGCGAATCGAAAAAGATTTTGGATCAGGAGAGAATTGCCATCTATATTGCAAATAGAGGACGTGATACACATATGGATTATTTCGAAAATTGGGGTACTCCAAACTTCCAAGGTCAATACCTGACTTGTAATCCAAATCTGAGAACACCTAGAATTGCCACACCTTTTTGGTATTTGACATTTTGCTTGTTTTTCGTTGGGTGGATTTATACAATTTGGTTCAATAAGAGATGTGACGCACAGGACTATACATTCATCAAACAATTGTCATATCAGCCATTCAATGATGGGCAAACTGATAACAATACGGATCCAACTATGTATCTCAATAGTGGTTATGGATTCAGTTCAAGTGGATCTAATGCTTTCAGGAGGACTTTTAACACTACGGAGCAACAATTGGACATGCCAGCCAATATGTTTACTCAACCAGTTCAACCAAACATTTACGGTCAACAACCAATGGTACAACCAGGACAGGTTCCACCACAATACGGACAACAACCAGGTCAAAATCAATTCGTGCCAATTCAACAAACTCAACCATACTATCAACCAAATATGTACCAACAACCACAAATAGGATTCGTAAACCAACCAGGAATTGCTTACAATCCAAACTTTGTCCAACAAGAACAATCAAGACAACCATTCCAAAATGATCCTGAACCAGTTCAATATTATCAATCATCAGGTTATATTCCACCAAAAATTTAATAATTAAAACTTGTGGTATCTTTCTGCTTCTTCCTTTCACGTTTTTCTTATGTTATTCAGAGGTGATTTCTTACCAGTCTTTTCTCATTGAATCAAAGATCTTTTAAGACAATTCAGACCTTCTTCATATGGTGCACCATATCGTTTAACAGAGGCAGTTAGTTCGATCTTGGAATATTTTTAAGAAAATGAAATAGTTTAATCTTTGATTATTTTCTAAATGGTTTTAAGGTGAACCCTTAAAAATTGAAAGTTGGGTAGGTTATATATCATTTCTCATGTGATAGAAAAATAAAAACTCAAACATATCAGATAAAGTCAAAACTTCATCTCGAGTGCCGGGAATTGAACCCGGGTCGCCAGAGTGACAGTCTGGAATGCTACCACTATACCACACCCGATTACATTCAACATAAAAAATTCCCCAAATCTGCTTACTTTTTTCTTTCTGGTATTGTGTTTTTTTCTAAAAACGTGAATTCATTTAGTGCACTATGCTGTCTCAAATTTTGCTCTTCCATTTGATCAACTCTAACCCATGTTTCATATTTGGAATATCATGTGCTTAAATCTCAATTTTTCAAGATGACTCTTCGCATCTTGTCTCAATTAATTCAAAATAATTTCTGTTCCTTTTTTGGGGAATTTTAAAAATCAAAAAAAAAATGTTTGCAACAGGAAATACATCATCATCGACGAAAAACAAAGTCATTGTGAATAGTGATGAAGATTTAGAAGATGAAAGTGATGAAGAAGAATTATTTGATCATGGGGCAACAACAGACAATGTTGATCTTCAAAATTCAACCTCCTCCGATCAACCTCTTGTGGAAGTACTTCAAACCTATTCTCCAATTGCCTGTAGAGAATGTAGAAAGGGACATAGAAAGGTTTGTTTACTATGCTTTTTATCATTGTTTTTTTGATCATCTTTGTAAAATTAATTATTGGATGGATTAATTTCTTTATTTACCACATCTGCTACTAGTGTGATAAAGCATTGCCAATTTGTTCTAATTGTCGTAGGAAAGACAAAGTTTGTGTTTATCCACAGGCTAAACGTAATAGAAAAGCAAAATCACCAACCAAGACTTTGGTGCCACTCTCTAACGCTCCTTCAACTGCAACAAACGAAGGAGATAGCATTGTGGAAAAAACTGAAAAAAGTCACAAAAAGGAGAACAAGAAGGAAAAACATGGTGTAAAACATGTACATGATGAGGAAATATCTAAAAGTGAGGAGGAAGATGGAGCTGAGCCAGTGATTGTTTCTGGTGTTCCAACTTTACATCCACATCGGGATGAACATCAACCTGCACACAAAAGGATTGAATTATTACAACAAATAGACAAGTCACCATTTGATGATCCAAAATATGAAACCTATGAGAATATTTTGAGTATGTTTGTGGAGCAAGTTCTACCACAAATTCAACCTTCATCAATTGCAAAACGGAAATTGGAGCTCGTTAGAGATTTATGCTTGTATGATTCATTAGTATCTTTCCACTTTATGACAAACGAATTAGGAACAGTGGATGACGAACCAACAAGTGAAAATATTTTGAAAACATACATCATCTCCATTCTGTACCGTCTTTGTGAGGAAACTCATGAACCTAATCATAATAATATTACTGAACAGCACAAAAATCATCACGATCAACATTACTATCATCACAAAAAACCTAGCTCTCTTCACATTTCAACAAATTTGCCATCATCCCTTGATTTCTCTATAGATTTGACACCTCTTTCTTTATCAACTCCAACCCCAGAACTTGCTCATCTTATAGGACACGACTCTTCAAATTTTCATCACATTGCCATAAGATCCAAAGAGCAAAAACTCTCAGATATCGATCATGTTGACTATTCACTCTTTCTATGTATCCAGTCTTTAGCATTTGATAGAGTAGGCCTCCCTCAAGTCTCGGAATTTCTCCTCAATAAGGCAAAGTCATATCTGGAACCTTTCTATTTACATTTAAAAGCTAAAAAGCATGTTAAATCCCACGATCACGAAACGTTAATACGAGTATTAATATGTTTTTCCTACATTTCACTTCTAGTTGCTAATAGACATCCAGAGGAAGCATCCAAGTACATAACTAAGGTATCATCGTATTTGGAATCAAGAGTAGCCAAACATGATACAACCACTAGTAGTATTCACTCACAACATGGATGGAAAGAATATAGGAATACTATCAAAGACTTGGATATTGAAGATCATTTACTTCATCTATTACTCTCTCATGTTCAAGTTATACTCTTCTCGAAAAAGATTAAGAACAAGTTAACATCATCCCAAGTTCAAGAATTTCTCGTCTGCTTGAATGAATTACACTCATCTACAATAGTTTCTCAATTTAATACTCTCTCAAAACTTCAAAATTTAAAAGAATCGGCAACAACTACCGAATTTTTAATCAAAACTTTGAAACAAAAGAAGAATAACGAGAGATTATTACCTCCATCCCCACAAGCAGATGAGCTTCTTTATGAATACTCTTACCTTCACATTCATGAAGAAGATGAACAAAGAATAAGAGAAATTGAAAATGAAACTTCATTCTGGGTTGAGAACTACCTGACCATACCTTGCAAATCGGTTCGTGCCCATCCAAGTGCAAGTATATCTTGCTCTAACACTCAGAAAGGAATCTCCTTCGATGAATGTTTAGAAAGAATGAAACTTTCCAAAGAGTTCCTCAATTATGGAAATCAAGTACTCAAAAATTTTATCCCTCCACTCTCTGCTAATATTTCTCTCTTGACCTCCCAGATGATTGCTGACACTATCAGTATTATTGTATCAAAGTTATCCATTGTTGGAGATGATATGTGTTCCTCAAAAACGAGTGAAAATTATTCTACACTTCCAAACATTAACACACCAACCTCAATATTAGCATCTTATTCTGTCATTGAAGCAACAAGAAATGATGCTTTCTATTTCAGTGGTCCAGTGGTCCTTCCGTGCATTGTTAAAGCTGTAGAAATTCAGCTCGAAGAATTGGAAACTTTACAATCAACTGCCCTAATGACTGGAGTTTTTGGATTGTATGGCTCTCAAGAATCTTTATTTGGTTCTTCTGTAGATGATTTATCTGTTCTAGGACTTTCAGAAGTTCCAAACCATACCATCCACAGAATTAGACAATACCTTAAATGGGGATTGGAAGCAATTGTAGTTTGTGAACAATTGAATGGTGTGATTGATGTATTCGATTTGAAGGAAAATGTGAGAAAGATTGTTGCTGAGGAAGAATTCAACCAACGTTGTCCAAAGGACTACTTTTCCATACCAAGCTATTACTTGAATACTCGAACTGATAATTCATCAACAAATATGCAAGATCCAATTACTCCTTCAGTTGAAATGACAGAGAGTGAATCATCATTTCCTCCCCTCTCCTCAACTGTAACAAATAATGACAACCCAGTACAATATCCCATTATTTCCCAACCAAATAATATATCCAATCAATCTGAAGTTTACGAAGTCAACCCACAGGAAAACAATGAGCTTTAAAATTCTGTAAATTATTTGAATTGTAAAAATAAACTTCTTTTTCAATCTTAAAAAAATTAACTACACCTCTGCTTCCCAACCACAACGTCAGAGAAGAAAATTAAATTTCGGAACGATTTTGTAGAAAGCCATTCTCAAAGCCTTTGGATGTGTTACAACTCTTGGAAGTAACAAGCTAAATAGAAGACAACTTTTGTGATCAACCTCATCAACATCATCATTATCAAGTATTATCTCGAGAACAATGTCAAAGAGAAGTCTATATGATTTCATAAGCAAATATGATTATTGTGAAGGTGAACTCGCTGAACGAATTAGTGATTGCGAAGAGGATCATGATAATAGTACTGCTAGTAAAAAGGCTAAAACATCCAATGAATTGTTATCAACAACAGAATCATCACAGCAGAACATCAATTACACATCCGAAATGTTAAAGTTTACCAATGCAAATGATGATCAACATCACAATAATAACGGATCAACATCATCAAGCAATAATACTGACAGGATTAATGGTAATAATCGCTACAAGCGACCTCTCTCTCCAAGCATATTTGGCCCAGAAGATCGTGATCATGATTGGCATACTCCTTTCGTCTCAGTAGAACATACTTTTGCATATAATAATCAGGATGA
Organism: Naegleria gruberi; assembly: GCF_000004985.1. Taxonomy (NCBI): domain Eukaryota; phylum Heterolobosea; class Eutetramitea; order Acrasida; family Naegleriidae; genus Naegleria; species Naegleria gruberi. The sequence continues at coordinate 109,516 of NW_003163251.1, read as the reverse complement.
TTTCGATGAACAATACGCAAGAGCCCTTCAAAACTCTCTCAATGATGGTGATAGTGTTATGTGCACAAATTATGATTTAAACTCTGATGTACCACGAGCCTTCCAAGCTGAAGTTCATCAACCAACAATCACTTTGGAAGAATTTTCAGCCCAGCTTGCTTCTCAAATTACACCTTCTTCATCCCACACCATGCGCGATGACTATCCAACTGGTTTATCGACCAAACTCTATCCCGAAGGTTACTCGACCCTTCTCTATCCCAAAAGTGAAACCAAGAACTCGAATGATTATTCATCAAGTTGTTTTGGTGATGAAGAACATGAGAAGAAGAAAAATAATTTTAAAAATAATTCCAACAAAAAGAATAACCTCCACGCAGCTAAAGAGACTCGTAGAGAAGAAGAACAACGACCACTAACAGAGCAGCAGCAAGATATAACAAATAGTCGCGACTCGAATAGTACTGACTGGCTTGATAGAAGCAATTCGACACCAATTGTTAACGATTCAAGGAAACAAAAGAGATCCATCTCTATCGAAGAAGAAGACATTGTTGATTTATCAGATCAATCATCTAATAATAATAATATTACTGCTTTTGATCAGCAACAAGTACAACAAAAAACATCATCAGAAAATAATTTATTGAACACAATGCCAATCCAAAGTGCAACTGAAGGAAGTGAATCATCCGATCATCCAACACTTACTTCCCAAAATTCCAAAAGACTCCAACAAGTTCCAGGTGTAAATTCTGCACCAACAACAACTAGTGAACCAACCTCCCCTACCAACACTGGTAATTCTGTTGCATCAGTAGCAGAACAAAACACTTCCTCTCATGTAAATACCAAAACAACAAGACTCTTTTCTGAAGAGATTGCCTTTAGACACTTGATTTGCATCAACCCAAAGAATGTTGGTGAGGTATCTAGTTATCAAATAGCACTGACTTTCGATGAAAATAGTTCCTACACAAGTAAGACAGAACCACCATCAAAGCAATGCCTATTCAAGGTTGGAGCCAAATATGACCTCAAGAGATTGATTGAATTAATTTCCGATCATTCCACCATGCCTATCACAACAGTCTGTTTCAAAAAGACACTCGGAGAAAGACAAAAAATTATTCCACTTTCAACAAAACTTTCAATCTTTGAAAAAATTACTCTCCAAAAACCAGTAACCCTCTTCATTAATGGTAATGAATTTGTTGAATTGGACTATGGCCATATGTACACAGAAGCTGGTAATGACCTTTTCAGAGAAAAGAAATTCGAGGAAGCTCGCGAATGCTACAATACTGCAACCAAACGTTATCCAAATGATTCAAGAGTGTTATCAAATAGAGCTCTTTGTTTAATCAAACTTGGTAATTTTTATCAAGCTTTTAATGATTTGTCAACTGTCATTGCAGACAAGAACGAATCAACATTACTCGATAAGGTATTACATAGAAGAGCTCATGCTGCCTCTGAGCTTGTAAAGAATTTGACACCTAATGACGAAATGACCAACTTTATCAACTCTCTTGTTGCAAATACCATTGTTAAGGATGAATCATTGGAAGTCAAATTACATTACCTCTGTTTGAAGGATATGCAAAGCTATTTCCAAAAGGTTGGTATTCTTGGTGATTACGCAACAGTCATCAGAAAGAAGGAGGTCGAATTGAATGATGTGAAATTAATCAGGTCATTCCACTACTTGTTACATAATGCTCCTAAAGTGCTTAATTACTGTCTTATAACAAAGCGTGAGTTGACAGATCTCAAGCAAACAACAGTCTTCCCATCATCTATCTATAGCCCAGAAAATAAGGATTCATCTTTAATTCATACACCTATGCCTTTCTGCTCACGTGAATGGTATGATTCAGAAATGGCCAGATATGAAGAGTTATTTAGTGTAAAATTGTGGAAACCATTCTATGATAATAATGAAAATATTCATGGAAAGCAAATGTCATCACAAGAACTTTACAAGTTTATTATTTTCACTACCTTCAAGTATCTGTTGTCAAAGCCTGATTTTGGTACTTTACTTTCTAGTGATATCAATTTTAAGATTTTCACCAAGATACTCATTTATCTTGCTTTTAGTGCAGGAACTCCACCAAAAGTTTATCTCTACATTAATAATAAGAGTGATGAAACTAAGATATCAATGCGAGAATATATTCACCAAAATGTTATTGAGTATGTCCATATCCAAGTAAGAGATTTCCATTTCATTGTAGAATTCAAACAACCAGCTTCATCAAGCTTTAGTGCAACTGATAGTAGCTATGGCGCAAAAGAAAATCGTGTTAAACATGGCTCTGAAAACTTCTCAATTAGAGTTGGAGACAATCTTCCTTCTGAAATTTTAGAATAAAAATAATCATGTTTATATTGACATATTTGAAATGTTAAAATCTCGTGAAATATCATCCAAAGAGCTACACTCAAACTCTTGTTCTGAACCGATCGAAACAGTGTTCAGCGAGGTATCCATTGAAATGCTTGCTGAAGTTTCGTTCATATTATCAACAAGGTAAGAAGTATTTGGAGTAAACTCATTCAATAAACTACATTCCTCATCGTCACTTGAAAGTTGTTCTTCATCCTCTTCATCACTCGAGTAGCTGCCAATGTTATATTTTACAGATATTTCCAATTCAGATGTCATTGATGAAAGGCTTACATTATCATCCAATTCTTCATCCAAATTGTCCTCTTCCGTGGACGAGTCTGATTTGTATTTAGACTTTTCAAAGTAATTCAGAACAGAATCAAAGCATTTTTGCACAGACTTTGAGGTTGCTATCGCTGTTGACACTGTTGATGGCAACCCAGTGTAAACATCATCAAAGTCAATGGAGTATGGAGTAGAATTATCTTCACAATCAGAAGAGGTTTGCAAGGTGATTTGTGAGCTTTCAGATTTCTTTGGAGAGGTGTGTCTGCTGGAGCTTTCCAATCGCTTCTTAACACTTGATTTTTCTGGACTAGAAAGCAGGGCAATGTACTTATCCAGCCACTCTGCCTTTTTCTTTGTATCTTCCATTCTTTTCATTGTCTTTTTAAATTTCTTGTCAGGTTTGTTGATTATGGAGGGAGAGGTTGTTGTTGATTTGGTCTTGTCTGATATTATGAAGGATGAAGTTGAGGTAGTATTTTGAGAGACACTCTTCCTTGGTTCAATATTTAGAGACTTCTTTTTCTTCTTTGAGTTCACCTTTTTCTTATTATTGGAGGTCATATTTGTGACAATCTTATTAAAAACTTCTGACTTTTTAGGTGGCGTAAAACCAGGTACACCTTTTGGTGTATCTTGCTTTTTGGCAGGACTGTTAACAGGTAGACCGTCAATAACTCTATTGTTGGTGCTAGGAGGACCATTTGTTATGGAGAGTACTCTATTGGATGTTGAACTGCCACTACTATTAGAGGATTTGGATGAAGTTGTTGAGGTTGTTGAGAGAGTCGTAGAATTATTGGATACTTTCTTTTTAGTTGGCTTAGATTTTGTTTTCTTTTGCTCAGATGAATTTTGAAGATAAATATTTGCTTCTTCATTACCATTTGATTGATTGTTTGATTGTTGATTGACTGATTGTTTGTCTGACTTTTTAGTTCTTGTAGAATCAGATGTATTATTCGATTGTATTGCATTTCTAGAATAATCGTTTTCATTTTCCTTATTATTTTCATCGATTGCTGTCTGTGTCTCCACTGAGCTAGTTTCCTTTCTTGTGAGCTTTTCCACAATATTTTTAAATTCTGAAGTTTCCATACATATTCTACTTTTTCTATCTTCCTTTTTGGTTTGATTTTTGGCATATTCTGCACATCTTTGTCTAATCATATCATACATGTCCTTCTTTTCATCATCGTCTTCATTATAATGTAAATAGTATTCCCAAGGAGTAGAATCAGAATACATTCTACCCATTCTAACTCTTTGAAAGAAATTATTTGGCTCATCTGGATTTTGATTATACCTTGAGGCTGGATCGTATCTGGTATTTAGTGTCACACTTTTGACTGAGATGGGGTTGTTACTTAGATAGATCGTATTTGTATTATAAGGCTGCATCTTACTTGGATTCTTAGGGTATGTGTTAGGTTGTGATTGCCTAGAGTTTGTTTCAATCTTTGGTTGATTCATATAATAATCCACAGATGGAGTTTGATGTGAATGAGCTGATTTATACATTGGTAATGAAGGATCTTGTGGATTCTCCTTGTAGCCAACTAATTTCTGCATCATTGACTTTGTGTCTGGAGAATATGGTCTATATTGCTTTCCATCATTACTTGGATAATAACCTTCCATTGGTTCTCTTGTTGATGAGTCTGGCCTTAGTTGTCGTTCTTGTTTGGTTAAGGCCCATTTATCTGTTGTAAGAGTTTGAGTACATAAATGACAGTTCTTGCAACATTCTGCATCCTTCTCGGCTCTTCTCTTCCACCCCAAAGATGTGCTATAGTGACTATTGTCGATTTTTTCTCGGAAGCCACTCATCTTGTCATCAAATGTATAACTCTTTCTAAGGACAGCATCATCGGAACGTGGAGGAATATTTTCTCTTGTTGGGAAGGGAGTAAATGTTGCTCCATAAACTCTCTCGGAAGAAGATGTTTGTTTTTGAGTTGTTGGCACAACATTGGATGATCCTAGACATTCCCTATTCATAGAGTCCCTTAAACTAAATGTTGGCCTCCCAACATTTGACCTCGAAGTATATTCACGATTAAAGAGGAGATTGTTGCTGCTACTATCAAGTGTCTCATTCATAGTTCATGTATTTTTTTGTGATTGAATTTTTTGATTTTGGCGCCAAATATTTGTAGACTTTTGGAGGGAAAATGAAGTTTCTTTTGTCTAAAAGGAGCTTTGTCAAATGGCCTTAATATTCTTTACAATAATGTAAAGGTAGTTTAGAGGTCATAACATTCCATTCATATGATCACTGGGGAATGGAAAAATGTCCTTACTCGTGATTCTAGTGAGACGAAACTTGCAAAAAAGGTCAGTAAAACTACGTTGATACAATAATAAATGGAAGCATAATAGTAACAACAATTAATTTAGATTTTGATAAAATTAAAGCTAGTTCCAAGTTCCTTGCTCTTATTATTAAAATATTATTATAATAATATTTTAGTGAACTATCGAATACTGTTGTTTTAAAACTCAAAAAATGCCAAAAAGACACTTTAGAACAGGAAAGGTCAGATACCACACAACTCCAAAAGTTGAAAAAATCAACACTGAACACAAATACAAGGGAGGAAAGCACAAATTTCTAATCACCAATGAACAATCCAAAGTGTCACAATTTGATAATTACAATAATGCTGATCGATATCAAAGATTGGAGCTAATTTCTGCTCTTAAATACGAAACCCTACTAAAGAATCAAATGAAGGATATTAGAAAGAGAAACTCAACGGATACGAATCATAAGAAATGGCATAGAAATCATCCAAAAGATGGATTTTATAATTCTAGACAAGTTTTTGATTAGTAATTAAGAACAATTCCATCGAAATTGACTCATTAATTATTTAACATTGGTGGAATTTGGCAGAACAATATATTACAACGGTGCATATTCTAATTTGATTATATATTTAACAGAAACTATTAATTTTATTATTAAAAAAATGAATAAACTGCAAGTCTACTTTCCTGATGACATTCTAGAGGAAATATTTTCTTTCCTTCACGAAGATTTAACATTTGTAAACATGTCCATAGTACTCAATTGTGTATTGGTTTCGAAACAGTGGTTCAAGGTCATATCGGAAAGATCAAAACTTTCACTATCCATTAAAAGTTACCAGAAAATACAAGGCCAATTATTGGAACGTGTTACAACTCTACAAGTAGAGCAAAGTGATCCTCTTTTTGATTGTAAAAAACTTGGTTTGCTGAAACAATTAACTCAATTGGATATTGATGGAAATAATATCGATGAGGAGGGAGCTAAATACATAAGTGAAATGCAGTATTTGGCTATTCTCAATATGTTGGGTAATAATATTGGAAATGAAGGAGTAAAATATATTAGTGGAATGAAACAATTGACTCATCTTAATGTTAGTGAAAATAATATTGGATTGGATGGGGTAAAGTACATTGTTGAAATGAAGCAATTGACCCATCTTAATATTGGGCAAAATAGTATTGGAGATGAGGGAGCCAAACTCATAGGAGAAATGACACAATTGTTAGATCTTTGTATCTTTTATTGTGGTATTAGCTCAGAAGGTATCAAACACATTTCCAAACTGGATAAATTGACTGATCTTAATATCAGTAGTAATATGCTATATGATGATAGTACCAAATATATTAGTGGTATGAATCAATTAACCTATCTACGAATTCATGACAATAATATAGGAGATGAGGGGGCCAAATTCTTAGGAAAAATGAAACAATTGACTGGTATTAACATTTGGAGGAATGAATTAACAGCAGAAGGAGTCAAATTCTTAACTGGCCTTGATAAACTAACTGAAATCGATATCAGTAGCAATAATATTGGTGACAATGGAGCAAAATACATTTCTGAGATGAAACAATTAACTAATCTTGATGTTAGTGACAATAATATTGGAGAGGAAGGAGCCAAATACATTGGTAATATGAAACAATTAACAATTCTCACTTTATGGAAAAATAATATTAGGGGAGAGGGAGCCAAATATATATCCAAACTCGAGAAATTAACTGAGCTCGATATAAGTGAAAATCACATTGATGAGAAAGGAGCCAAATACATAAGTGAAATGTCACAATTAAACGCACTTGATATTAGTGTTAATATTATTGGCAACCAAGGAGCCAAATATATCAAAGAAATGAAACAATTAACGGATCTTCTAATTTGGGATAATAATATTATTGAACAAGAGGAGCATCCAAAGGAAATCAAAGAAGTATCCACTACTCCATTAGCCGAAACTAATACCAAGTTGTCAACACCTTCTCTTGATAATACAAAAGGATTGAGAAAATTAATTGGATTAGCTTTCATCTTGCTGTCATTCACCACACTCCTATATATCTCAATTAAATAGATGATTCATACTTTTTTAACAGTGTTTCCTTCAACCATAGCATGTATCCAAAGGTAACCTCTCAAAATTATCGGAATATCCAATCATATTGGCCAACGCTTCGTCACTTCCTTTTCGTTGAACCCCTCAACAGTTCTGGTAACAATGAGTTCAGAGATCTTGCAAGAAAATTGTTAAAAAGCTGCTAGCTTAATTTTTTAAACAAAAATCATCAGAAAAAAATGGTTAGATATGATCTCGAGCAATTGCTTGACAATGAACTTGAAAGTGCATCATTGGGTGGTGCATTAAAGTTGAGTGTTAGAGAGCCTACTGCAGAGGATACAACCCGATCATTGATCATGATGGAAGGAAAGAGTTGTAGCAATGAATCAAGTAGCAATTTATCGGCAACCATTGAGGGTTTGTCAGAGGAGGAAACTCAGAGATTACTGAGTAGACTTCCGAATGTAAAATCAGAAGGTGGTGATCAAAAGGATTTCTTCATGAGGTTTGTGTTTTTAAATTTTGTGTGACGATTAACATCATGATAATAATAATCGGAAAATTCTATCTAATTATTGTTCTCATTAGAGAAAAATCATTGAAGGCACCAATTACTGCCGAGATTAATAGTGTTCCATTTCCACCTGAAATAAGTTTGGAAAAACCAAAGGAATTGATTGAAGAGGAGGCAAAGTTGTTAGGATCTGATTTGAGTGTGCTTCGTTATTCACCAGAAGGTGTTTTGGATAGATCAGTTCCATCTGTGACTATTACCTTCTCTCAACCAATGGTTCCTGTGAGTGGTGTTGCAGAAGTAGAAAGTCATAATATTCCAGTAGAAATTTCACCACTCCCAAAGAAGGGAGGAAAATTCAAGTGGTTGGGAACAAAAACTTTAATTTATGAAGCTAATTACAGATTTGACATGTCTACCAAGTATACAGTTACTGTCAAGAAGGGTACCAAATCAGAAATTGGAGGAACTTTGAAGGAAGATTTGACATTTAGTTTTGAAACTCCAAGATTATATGTAAAGCAATTTTTCCCAAACCAACAAGCTCATCCTCTCAACGAAGTACCAATTTACTATTGTGAGTTTGATCAAGAAATTAATCCAAGTGAAGTGATCAAATTTATTACTATCGATAATCAAAGTGCCAATTTGATTCATGATGGAAAGTCTTCGAATCCTCTCGTTGAGGAGCACATTGTTAAAGTTTTGAAAGATTATGAATTGGAGAAGAGAGATAGGAGCATTCATTCGTTTTACGAACAAAAACTCAAACATGCTCCAGATGGAAGACATTTGTGGTTTACCACTAGTCACAAACTTGGTCTCTCCTCTCAAGTAGTTGTCAAGAGTGGAGTTACTGGGTCAGAAGGTCCATTACCAACACAAAAGGATGTAAGCAATCAAGTCAAGAATTATCCAGCTTTCAAGTTTGAAAGAAAACACGGTGGTGAGCTACCAATGCAGGCTTTTGGATTGAATTTTACAACAAATATTGATTTGGAAAAATTAACAGAAAGTATGGTAACTGTTTCACCACCAGTAGAAAGAATGGAATTAAATCCATACGGATGCACTATCAGTGTTTCTGGTAAAATCAAAGGAAGAACTACTTATAAGGTTTTCTTGAAGAATTTGGTTGATGTTTGGGGTCAAATCCTTCCAGACACCACTGTAGAATTTACTGTTAAAAGTGCACGTCAATCACTCCAAGCATTCAAGACTGGTGTGATTGTTTTAGATCCAACTTTGAATCCAACTCCAACCTACCCAATTGTTACTGTAAATTTGGATTCTGTACATTTGAGTGTTTATCAAGTCCAACCAAATATGTATTCTTCATCTATTCTTCATCATAACACCTATTCAACTATTCAATATCCTGGTAAATTGGTTTGTGATAGTGTCATTTCAACAAAGGGAGAAATTGACGAACCAGTGGAGACTGAAATCAATCTTCATTCCTATCTTCAGTATCCATCTGAAAATATTGGTCAATTGCTTGTTATTGTTGAGCCAGAAAAAAGTAGCTGGAAGGGTGAGTGGAATCAAAGACCTGGTTTCACATCTTGGATTCAAGCAACCAAAATTTCTGTTGATTGTGTTTTTGACACAAGTTCATCAAGTGTATACTATTGGGTTAACTCATTGTTGGATGGAAGTATTATTAAGGATAATGTAACCTTCAAATTCAACAATCATTCCCCAAATACACCTAACTCATCAACTGGTATTGGTTGTATACGTAATATTGGTCATGAACAACAATATGGAGCATATGTGAAGGCTATTGCCACTCAAGGTCAAGATACATGCTTCATTCCAGATATTTATCACTATTACAATCCATATCAACCACAAACTGTTGCTTGCATGTTCAACGATAGAGGACTTTACAAGCCTAATGAAACAGTTTCCATCAAGGGTTATGTAAGAAACTTCAATTTGATTGACAATGTTGAAAAGATTGAAATACCAAAAACTAGTTCTACTTTCACAGTCTTGGATGCGAGAGGTCAAAAGTATCATTCTGGTAATGTAACTCTGAGTGAAGATGGTACTTTTGATATTCAATTCAAAGTTCCTGATAATGCCAACTTGGGAAGTCACTCCATCTCATTAGATGGGTTCTCTGCCTTCCATCAATTCCAAGTTCAAGAATTTAGAACACCAGAGTTCAAATCTAAATCTTCAGTACCTGCTGGAAACTACATTGTTGGTGGTTCTGCTCTTTGTACCACTAATGCTACTTACTATAGTGGAGGAGGAATCTCAGGAGCTAAATGCTCTTATTCTATCAAACAAACCAGTAGTAGTTATGTTCCTCCAAACCAATCCTCATACAATTTTGGAGGTTCCTCTGTAGCAAATTATTTATTCCCAAGTGGATCAGCTCTTGATGTTACAAGCTTTGAAGGTACTACAGATGTTAATGGTGAGCATCAAGTTGCTATTGCCTTTGATGAAAGTGATCGTTTGGTAAAGACACCAGTTACCATCTCAGTGGAGGCAACTGTACAAGATATCAATAGACAAACCATTTCTTCATCTACTTCCTTCCTTGTTCACCCTTGTAAATATTATTGTGGAATCAAGTTGAGCAAACAATTCGCCAAACCAAACATTCCAATAACTGCTTCTCTAATTGTTTCTGACATTGATGGAAAATTGGTTTCTGGTATTCCAATGAAATTGAAAGTAACCACCAATGTACAGGTAAAGAAGGGATACAAATTTGTTTCGGAAACTATTGAAATTGTTGATGAAGTTTTCACTTCAGGAAAGGAAGCTGTTGACGTTCCTTTAAAGTTTGGAAATGGTGGTATCTATTATTTCTCTGTTGATATTGTTGATTCTGAAACAGGCCAAACTAATAACTCTTCAACAAGCTTGTACATTACAGGTGCTTCTGTGAGGGAGCAAAAACTTGGAAAGAATATTACAAAGAAACAACTCACTCTACTTCCAGACAAGACTGAATATCAAATTGGAGAAAAGGCTAAGATTTTAATTCAATCTCCTTTTGAAACAAGGTGTGAAGGTGTTTTATTCACAAGACTTCATGGAATACATAGCCAACATCCTATTCAAATTGATGGTGAGCCTGGCTATATTGAATTTGAACTTGACATTACTTCTGACCATATTCCAAATATTTTCGTCAGTGCTGAAGTTACTGGTTGCGAATCAAGGGTTGATGCTATAGGTAATGTTCTTGAGGATTTACCAAAACAACCTGCTTTTGCAAGTGGTGAATGTATGATTAAGGTTTCAAAGATTTCCAGAACCTTATCTGTTGAATCCAAGCCTGAAAGGGAATATTTGACACCTGGAAGCGAAACTAGCATTGATGTCATTGTTAAGGATCCAATAACTGGTAAACCTTTAGAAGGATGTGAAGTTTGTATCATTGCTGTGGATGAAGCTGTATTGTCATTAACTGGCCACACCATTGCTAATCCTCTAGATACATTTGTTAGAGAATACAGCAGCTATTATCAAACTTATTCCATCAGAAATAATGTTTTTGTTAAGAGCTATGATGGTATTGTTTTCCAAGAGGAACTACCGTTAATGCGAAGTCCTACTAACTGTTGTCGCTTTGCTAGAGCATGCAGTTCTTGCGCTAATTGTTGTTTTGAAGATTGTATGAATGAATGCTGTTGTTGTGACGACCTTTGTTGCCAATGTGCATGTTGTGGTGATGGTTGTGTAGGTGGATTTGGTGGAGGAGGAGCTAAACTATCCAAACAACCAAAGATTGTAGTGAGATCTAATTTCAATCCTCTTGCCATCTTTAGCCCAACCAACAAGACAAACTCTGAAGGAGTGGCCTCTGTTAAATTTAAACTTCCTGATAATCTTACCAAGTACAGAATCACAGCTGTGGCTGTTAAGGGAGATTGGAATTTTGGAATTCATGAATCATCTATGATTGCTCAACTTCCATTGTCAATCAGACCATCCCTACCTCGTTTCTTGAACTTTGGCGATAGAGCAGAATTTACATGTGTTTTACAAAATCAAACCCAATTAAGTTTGGAGGTACATGCTGCTATTAACTTTACCAATTTGAACTTGTTGGATACCTCAAAGAAAGGACTCAAGATTAGAATACCAGCTTTAGGAAGGGCTGAATTGAGATTCCCCATGACTACTGATAGGGTGGGTGTGGCCAGATTCCAAGTTGGTGTCTCTATCGCCACTTCTGGTGTAAACTTCTCTGATGCTGTTGAAAAAGAAATCAGAGTATTTACTCCAGCCACAACTGAAGCATTTGCAACTTATGGTGAAATGGATGGTGATAGCTCAGTGTTCCAACCTGTAAAGGCTCCTCAAGATGTTTTCACACAATTTGGAGGTCTCAAGATTTCAACCAGCTCTACTGCATTGTCTTCACTCACTGACAGTTTCCTTTATTTGTACAATTATCCTTTCGCATGCTCTGAACAAATTTCTAGTAGATTATTATCAATTTTAGCTCTTAAAGATATTCTTCTTGCTTTCAAATTACAAGAGCTTCCAACAAAGGAAAACCTTGATGAAAATATTAATCAAGGACTCAGACAATTATCAACAAGACAATATCCAAATGGTGGATTCAGCTACTGGTCATTTAATGGAGTGGATCATCGTATCAGTCCATACGTTACATGCCACGTCGGTCATTCCCTTGCTAGAGCCAGGCTTGCAGGATATTCAGTGAATGAATCCACTCTCTCAAAATTGGTTCCAGTATTGAGAAGTATTGAAAGTTATTGTGAGAACTACTCTGAGGAGACTATCAAATCACTCAAGGCATATGCCTACTATGCTTTGGCATTGTTAGATGATTCTGAGGCAAAGAATTTAGCTGAAAAACTTTATCAAACTTACAAACTTTCAGGTAATTTTGAACATTTAGCTTGGTTGGCTACTGCCATATATTTATCAAATAATAAGAGAGCCACTACTTCTGTTAATCAAATCATTGAACATTTGAATAAGCATGTGAATGAAACTGCTCAAACAGCAAACTTTATCACAAGCTATGGTGATGCAATGGCCACTAAACATGTCATGTTGCACAGCAATCGTAGAACTGATGGTATTTGCTTAGAAGCTCTTATTAATATTACTCCTCAAAATTATATTATTCCAAAGATTGTCAAGGGCTTACTGGCTCATAGAAAGAAAGGTAGATGGGAAAATACTCAAGAAAATGTTTTCATCCTTCTTTCCCTTAATACATACTTTAACGTATTCGAAGGTGTGACACCAGATTTTGTTGCCAACATGTGGCTAGGTGAAGATTATTGTGGAGAGCAAGTTTTCAAGGGAAGATCCAAGGATGAAAACCAATTGAGCATTCCAATGAGTTTATTAGAGAATGGTCAAAAGACACTTGCTATTTCCAAGCATGGACCTGGAAGATTATATTACAGAATTGGAATGGAATATGCTCCAAAGAACTTGCTTGTTGATGCATTGGATTATGGATTTGAAGTTCAAAGAACTTATGAACACGTGACTGATTCTTCTCATGTTACATTTGATAGAGAAAGAAACACTTGGAGATTTAAGGCTGGAGAATTGGTTCGTATCAAGTTGACCATGACCAATACCAGTCGTAGATATCACGTTGCATTAGTTGACTTTTTACCTGCTGGTCTTGAACCAATCAATCCAGAATTGAAAGGAACTCCAGATATTGCTACTGTAAGTGGAAGTGGAACCAATAGTAGATCAAACGGTTGGTGGTGTTGGTGGTTTAATCCAATTTGGTATGAACACCACAACATTAGAGATGAGAGAGTTGAGGCATTTAGCTCATTGTTATGGGAAGGCACTCACGAATTTACCTACATTGCTAGAGCTACCTCAATCGGTTCATTTGTTATCCCAGGTGTGAAGGCAGAAGAAATGTACACTCCTGAAATATTTGGAAGAAGTGCTACTGAATTTGCTGAAGTTTTTGAATAAATAACATTTTTCAAAGTCTAGCAATATTAAAATTGTTTATTTAAAAGAAGACAGCAACAGAGGTCCATAAAACAATTAACAAACCAACAATACATCCATTAATTCCAGAATATTGCAAAGCATCAGAAACAGTGGCAATCTTGGAAACTTTTGGAGAAACTTTTGGAACAATTGATTTTTGAGGAGTTGGAATAGAATTTTGTGGAACTATTGGCACAATAGTGAACGTAGTTCTCTCTCTAACTGTTACATGGGATGGAAGGGCACATTTACATGCATAAAAGTTTGTTTCTAAGGTTTGTAATTCACATGGTTGATCACTTTCACAAACAACTTCAGAGACCAAGTTCTTAATATTGCTGTATGCAGAAATATTTGTCTTAGTAAGGTTAAAGTAATAATTAACAACTTTTTCTTGAATGTCAACATTTTGATTAATGAATTCTAAGGAAAGAGAGTAACCTGGAGTGGTTTCGTATGTTACAACTGTTTGATTATTGATAATTTCAGAAGTTTGTTTGGATTGAATAATTGAATTCTTGAAAATTCTTGGACTAATTGACTTTCTCATGTCTCCATTCTTCAAATATTTGGTCATTAATGTTGGAAGTTGAATCATTGTATCAAGATTCTTTCCAGATAAATCCATAGGATAGAGTTTAGTTCCAGTCAACTTGAACATATCAGCATCAAAATCAATAGAACTTCCAATCAATTGATTTCTGTACTTGATAGATGCAACCGAGTTGAGCAATTCTCTAATCTTTGCAAAATATTCAACACTCACATTACCAGCATTATAGAGTTGACTCTTGTAAAGTAATCCCAAAATTTCAGACATTGTACTTGCCAATGAATTCGAAATTGTAATGTAAGAGAATTTGGTGGCATCTTGAATGGTATTGTTGAAAATGGAAAGAACTTGATCGAGCAATTCTGGACTATTCTCGTCGACAGTTTCCAGCAAGTGATAGAGAGATGAAATTTGGCTGGCAATCTTGGATTCTTGTGGGGCTTCTAAACTATTTCTGGAATTCAATTCTTCAATGACTGATTTGGCAGTTTCGTAATTATCCAAAACAATTGCATTCCAATCAGAAAGAGTCATGCTACAGTCAATCTTCTTGAATCCACTCTTACAAGCACACATCTTGGTGAATGAATTATACACTCCACCATTTAAACAGTTTGTTACCTTCAAGTTTCTTCTGGTGACAGAGTTTCTTCTAGTCATTTCTTTGACAACAGTTGAAATATAATTGAAAACAACCTTTCTTGGATCATTAGCATAGAGAGATCTATAAAAAGCATTCCAAGCCATCTTCTTTGTCTTGACTTCTGACAATGAGATAGCGGATGGAACTTTAGCCGATTGTAAAACTGAGGTTTCAGTCTTGGCTCCTGTCTTGGTATTTCTAACAACAAAATGTAATGGAAGTTGTTCATCACCTGTATATGGTAATTGAGTGGTCAACTCAGACACAGTTGCATCCATGAGTGGAACTCTGACTCCAGTCTTGACATCTGTGAATAAAACTTGAAGAGCAGTGTTGGAAGTCAAACAATTAGGACAACTGATTGTGAAAAGAGTTTCAAGAGCGAAACCAGTTGATGGACTAACAGAACATGAACATGGCAATGGATTTGGAGCAAGTGAGAAGGAATAGGTAAATGTTGAGAATAACTTAGACGAAACACTTGAAACGTTGAATAGCAAAGTGTTTGATGAACCAGCACTGAGTTTGGATAAATCTAGAGAAATGTAATTGGATTTAGATGGAGATGGGGATAAAACCAAATCGTTACTAATTGGTTGACCATTGAGATTCCAATTTCTTGTAATTAAAGAATCGATATTTTCAATTTGACCACTGACACGAACTAATAATTGAATGGTTAAAATGTCTTCAGTGGTGAGTTGAGAACCAGCTGGAGAAACTGAAACCAATTCAACAACTGGAACAGTTTCGTCCTTAGGGAAAGTGACAACCATTTCATTGCTGTGATTATTTCCTGATAAGGTAACATCCAATCCGAGACGAATTGACAATGAAGATTTACGAGCCAACATGAATTTGGTCGATTTAACATTGCCGTGATAAGCAAGAGTATTCAAAATGGAAGAATCACAATTAGTTTCGTCCACATTCTTACAATTCCAAGTAAACTGAATATTATCCTTGTATTGAGCCAAACTTTCAACTGGATCACTTTCAACATTGACAGTCACATGAGTTGAATTCAAATCAGTTTGATAAACCAAAACTGCAAAATTAGGTTCATGAGTATTGATTGTTACCTTTGTGCTTGCAATTTCCATTGAATAATTCAAAGTTGCAACAAATGTGAAAGTATTGGACAATTGAGATTGGAATGAATAAATTGCCAAGTCTCCGTTAGGTAAAGTTTCGAATTTGGCATTGGTTGGTCCACTGGTTTGAGTCCAATTCACTGTATATTCATTCGACTTTAAAATTTCTCCCAAGCATGACTTGTACGAAACATATTTCTTGACAATTATTGGAAGTCTATCGACAAATACATCCATACTATTGCTTTCAGCATTGATTTGTGGCATACTGGCAGAAAGTTTCTTGAATGAATAAGAAACTGGCAAACTTCTTGCTCCAAATTTGGAAATGACAACGAGTTCAACAATATAATTTCCAGATGGTTGACTATCTGCCAAAATAAGTGTTGGTTTGGTTAGCGTAATGAGAGATAAGGCAGAAGGAGAAAGAGGAGAGTTGACGAAACGCCATTCGAAAGTCAAATCTCTATAATTCTTGTCTCTACTTTCAGATCCTTGAATAACAATTGAATCACAATTACTGAAAGATTTGGAAGTTGTGGAAATGACAGCTTCTGGTAAAACAGTTGGATTCGAATTTTTCATGACAGTTATTGGAATGTAAGAAGGTTTCAAGTTGGCTGTGTTGAAATAATTAGTATTGACATATAAAGAATCTCCTAATTGAATACTATTTTCAAGACCCATTTGAATGGTCAATTCACTTGTTGATAAATTAGTCCATCTACAAATTGGTGAATCCAACTTTCTAATAGTCTCAGAAGAAAGTAAAATATTACAATCGACTTGCAAATTCTTAATATTTGCATTAGGATTAACAAGTTGCAATAAAAGACCAATTCCATCTGGAGTAACCATTGAACTATTTCCAATAGTGACCCAACAATTTTCACCATACCTATTCGAATCACATTTCGAACAATTAGAAGAGGTCCAGAAACCATGTTCTACATCTGAGAAACATTGACACTGACCTGTTGATGAGCAGTTACCATGTCCATTGCAGGTATTAGAGTCACAACGAACAGAACATGATGTGCCATAATAATTCTCTTGACAGTTACATTGATTGGTTGATGGACATGAGCCATGGCCACTGCAGACAGTATTTTGGTCTCCCTTAATACCGAAACAAGTGGTAATGTTACACTTGGATCCGTACCAATCGGAAGAGCAGGAACAAGAATTTAAATCTCCACAAGTTCCGTGACCAGAACAAACATTGGACTCATTGGAAGAAACTCCATAACAGAAAGTAACATTACATGAAGAACCAAGATATCCTTGTTTGCATGAACATTCATTTGGAGCTATACATGAACCATGTCCATTACAAACATTGGAAACACTTGTAGAAACAATACCAAAACAGGAAGTAACATTACAATAAGTTCCATTCCAACCTTGATTACAAGAACATTGGTTCGGAGAAGTACACAATCCATGTCCGCTACATACACTTGCATTAGTGGCAGGTAATCCATAACAAGTTGAAACATTGCAATTAACTCCAGTGTATCCAGTTGAGCATTTGCATTCATCAAAAGAAGAACAAATACCATTACCACTACATACTGAGCTGTCATTACTGGCCGTTCCAAAACAAGTGGTGACACTACAGTTAGATCCAAAATAATTATCTGAACATTGACAACTTCCTGAAACACACAATCCATGTCCACTGCAAACATTTGTTGCATTGTAAACAATTCCAAAACATGGTGCATTTTCACACATTGCTCCTAAATAGTTATTTCTACATGAGCATTGATCCTTTCCAATACAATCACCTTGTCCAGAACAAACTGATGAGTCATTGGATTTGATAGAGAAACAAATTGGTAAATTACATAAATCTCCATAATAACCTTCATCGCAAGTACAGTTATTGAGAGAAACACATTCTCCATTTCCAGAACAAACATTAGATGCGTTGTAAGAAACTCCAAAACATGGTGCATTTTCACACATTGCTCCCAAATAATTATTTCTACATGAGCATTGATCCTTTTCAACACAGTTGCCTTGTCCAGAACAAACAGAAGTTTCGTTTGATCTGATTGAGAAACAATAAGGTAAATTACATTTTTCACCGTAATAATCACCATTACACGAACAAGTATCAAGTGAAAGACATAACCCATGTCCAGTGCAAACCATTGAGTTATTTTTTGAAATTCCAAAACACTTTCCAATTTCACATTGACTTCCTTCATGACTGCTGTCACAACTACAAACGTCAGGTGCTGAACAATTACCAAATCCATTGCAGGTATTTGAGTTTAAGCTGCTAATTCCAAAACAGTTGTAATATTCACAGTTCAATCCATAGTATCCAGTTGGACAGGAAAGTTTGACAGATCTGATCAAGCCACTTTCAGTGTCAGCAACAAGAATTCCATCATTAGTTTGAAGAATTGAAGTTGGATAGCAGAAAGAAACATTTCCAGAGATTGAATATACTGCATTGTTAAGCGTACCAGCATAGATTGATAAAAATCCTTTAGAAACTTTTCTAACAGTACGAGTCTATTAAAATAATTTGAAAGATTATTGAAAATGTAAACATTTTTGAAAGGAAGATTGAAAAACTTACACGATCAGAAATGTAAACATCATTGTTGCTCTCATCGACGAATAAACCAGTTGGAAGATCCAACGAGGTGCCAACAACAGTGCTCAAAATTCCATTACTCAACTTTCTTACTTTGTTATTCTAAATAGTTAATTTGATAGGATTACTTTGAAATATATCAATCAAATAACTTACTCCTGTATCAGCAACATAGACATCTCCTGATTTAGTGATATAAACAGCAGCAGGAGTCTATTAACCAAAATTATCATACGAACTAGTGTCGAATAACTTACCAACAACTTGACCAAAAGAGGATCAGTGCTATCACAAGAAGCAGCTCCAGCAGATGAACAAGAATATCCAGAACCAATCACTGTTGAGATTGTTCCATTTTCAACTTTTCTAATTCTATGATTACCAGAGTCAGCAATATATAAAACACCACTTTCTGTCAAGAAGAGACCAGTTGGTTGTTTCAAATCTATATATTTCCAATACGTGAGGAATGATTAGTTTTTAATATTGGAAAGATTTAGGAAGAAACTTACTTGCTAATTTGGCATCACCATTGTCTCCACAAGTGTATGTGGAATTTGGACAACTGGTATTGGTTCCAACAATAGTTTCAATCACTCCATTTAAATTCAACTAAATATTTGCTTAATTTCACAAATTCTTATAAGAAACTTACTTTTCTAATAATATTTGATTGAGAATCTGAGTAAATTACTTCACCTGCATCAGTAACAACAACTCCCAATGGGAAATAGCTAGAAGCATCTCTATATGGACTAATACTTGTTTGTAATCCACTCAATCCATCTGGAGAAGTTGTTTCCTTAAAATTACCAATTATAGTATTAATTCTTCCAGTATTCGAATCCAACTTTACAATTCTGGAAAAAGTTGTCCAAACTGCACCTTGCTGAACAATTGTTTTACATGTCAAACCAAAGAACAAGTCGCCATTCTTATGTTTGGCAATACTTGTTGGGTTACATAGATAACTTTCGGTAGCTGTCAAGTTTTCACCATTGTAATAAATGGAATCCGAATAATAGTGACCTGTAATTGAAACTATTCTATTATTGGAGTTAATAGTTCTGATATACCCTTGATCGGAACCGTCTGGGAAATAGAGTTTTCCACCATTTGAAACAGAAACTGTGGAAACTAAAATTGGAGTAGCCAATGGATCTGACCATTCTCCATAAATGTAAGTACCAGTTTTTGGTGGTGAAGAACCTGTTCCTGCCACAGTTGAAATGACACCAGATGTTAAATTTACCTTTCTAATAGTTGAATAATAATTATTATTAGCACCATCCCAAGCAAGATCTATCTTGAAATTAGTCGAAATAGAATATTTTAAATACTTACCAGAAAAGAACAATTCAGAAGTTGCAGAATTGAGGGCCAAACCATTACTTGAAATAGCAGCACTTGTTGCCAAGCCTCCATCTCCACATTTGTTCGTATTGTAAGTTGTTTTCAAACAATAGTTTCCATTACCTGCAATGGTATACACCTTACTATCTGATTTTCTAATAACTCTAATCTTGTTATTCTCAGAAATGTAAATATCCCCATTCTTCTTATCAACGGCACAATCAGAAGGTGAGCTAAATAATGTTGAATTGACAACTATTATATAGATTAAATCAACAATGAAAATGTGCAAACTTACAAAAACCACTTGCTCCAGGATCGCATCCAGCATTTGTCTTGGAAAGTTGCGAAACTTGTTGAGTTGTTACATCGAAATATTTGATGACACAGTTACTGGTGTCCATAATGATCAAATTGTCATTTGCATCCAAGCAAATTGCTTTAGGACTATTGAGACCAGTAATATTGAATTCTCTGACTAAACCAGTTGAGGTTTCAATCTTTTTAACTTTGTTGACCTATATCAAAAATTGGTTAAATTGAATTAAGTATCAACTTACTGCTGGGAAAATAACATCATTGTTGGAATTCACAATAATCTTTCCAACAGAAAGTAATGCATTCAATGCATTACCATTAGTACCATAATCACCAATTTCAGTTCCAGCAATTCTTTTAACAATTCCATTGTAGACCTTGTAAACAATATTTTGCCAAGCCAAATACATGTTATCTTGAGAGTCGAATGCAAGAGAAGCTAAACCACTATTCAAATTGGTATTAATCAATCTGTTACCTTCTCCAAAAGCAACTCCCTTGTCACAAGTTCCAAATGCATGATTGATAATGCTATTCTCAACCTTTCTGTATCTAAGATTTCTTCTATTGAAATGATTAGACGAACCAAGTTGAATATGAATACTTACGCGTCTTGAATATAAACAGTATTGTTGTATCCAAATATAACACCAACATCTTTAAGAACAGCAGTGATTGCCGAGCTGCCATCACCGTTTGCACCACCAAAGTAAGAATTGAAAGTGCCAGTACCAGCAAGAGTTGACACGGTTCCATTTGGAGAAATCATTCTTACTCTGTATTGGTCTGCAATGACGAGGTTTCCATTTTCTTGTACATGAAGACTACTTGGTTGCTGTTAATTGTTAATAAGGAAATACATGTTGTTAAATATGGATCTAGTCCTCTGTGAATACTTACATAAAATAGAGCACTGGAAGCCAATCCACCATCACCGCACACATCCTTATTGCCGTTTCCACAACCAACACTGGTTTGACCAGCAATGATCGAAATTGCACCTTGTTTGTCAACCTTCTTAATGGTCTTCTCACTGGTTGCACTGTAATATAATGATCCATCCAGACCCAACACAACATATGATGTACCAACACTGCTATCATAAACAGTCTTAACCTTAGTAACCTTATTGAATTTACCAACAGAAAAAGTTGCAGAGTAGTAAATGAAATTATCATCACTTGCAAGAGAAAATGGTTTAGAAACGGATGCAAAGGTGGAAATCTTTCCAGTTGTTCCATTGACAACCCTAATGGCAGAACTGGATATATCATAAAAATACAAATCACCAGCCATGTCCACAGTGCAAACTGATGGAGTCATGCCAGCATCAATTGCTAATTCACCATCTCCACTATATAAATTCACGTTTGGATGTGTTGATTATGATTAAGCATGTTAAATTAACATTCATGCATGTATGCATCACATGATGCTCATTCATTAACTTACCTTGTTACAGAAGAGTAACCATTACCAGCATAGGTAGTAATGATGTTAGTTTGTCTATTTACCCTGAATATTCTATTAAAACCTAAACTTGGTTTGTTGATGGTATCAGCATCAGTCAAGAATACATCACCAGTTTTAGGATTTACACATGCAGAAGCAGGATTTTTGAATTTGAAACCAGATGCATCGATACCAGTGATTGGATCGACTAGACCACCTGCCACTATTTTGTGATCGATAGTGCACTCTACTTTATGTTCTGCTAACAACCATGCTGCTGCAAAACCGAGTAGAAGGAGGAGAATTATTCCTGAAGGAATTTTCATTTTTTTTCTTTCAAAAACTTATGAAAATCTGCAAGAATGCTTTTATATTCCAATTCTAAACCTCGTTTGTGTACTATTTAAGGTTGGAAGCTTTCCTTCTGGAGGTGGTGAAAGTTCCTTAAAGTTTTTGTAAAGGTTTTCTCCTCTTCCGAGTGTTGAGTAGGATGATGCGCAACGTCTAAGGAAAAACGTACAAATGCATTGTAACAAGGTGTAATGAAAAGGAAGAAAATTAATTATGTTCACACTTCCATGAATACCTGAAGACAAGCCAATAACTCAACAGGTTTTACAGGCATGAAGCTTCATGATTTCAATCCCCACAACTGATTGATGGAATGGTAGTTTGTTCAACAAGAGGAATGATTACTGTGAAGTAATTGTATGTGCCAGCCCCTTCAATAATATATCCAAGAAGGAGCTATCTCTCAATTCTTATTAATCAGTGTGTTACATGAAATTCAATGTACTTTGTTGAACAGGTTGCATGCAAAGTGTGGAATCTCTTTGAACATTGTTATTGATTTTCAGTTTAAAAAATAGCACGTCCACACATGCAAACTATTCAAACATGGATTCGATTAATTTTGAGGTTTTGGCATATTCAATTGAGGAAATCATTGAGTGAAATACCCAACTCAGTGCAACTTATTCATCTAATGAACTCATGCATGAGTAGGCGAAAAGATGTACTGATTTTCCGTTCAACGCCAAATAATAATTTTCGAAAGTATATTGCTAAACATTCAATAATCCTGCCACCTGTTCAACTTGTGAAAATAGGGTTGAGAAATGACGAGAAGTAATCAAAAATTTTTGCTTAAAATAATTGTAGGCCTGAAGCTCCTTAGATAGCAGATCCAAGTAGCTTATCCCTCCTCTCTTAGGAAAGAGAACACCACTCTTCACCTTCTCGAGATGGTAATTGGTAGCAATTGAAACATGTATCATGATTTCTATTGGAAGGGTTTTAAAGTGGATACTTGTTGTTGCGAAAGCTATTTCTGATGCACTCTTCTCCATTGCATGCTCTATCAATAGTGAGCTAGATGCATTAGAGGCCTTTGATAGTATGCCCAATCGTGTGCCATTCTCTGTTATATTGTAAAACAAGTTAATAAGTTCAGCAAAGTTTGGAATCAATTCGAGATCATTCTCCCTTGATTCATGTAAAATCATCTCCAACATGGTCCAAACTTCGAAACAATTTGTGGAATCGATAAGGTGTGGATTTTTCATATAGTAATTCCATCCATTAGGAAGACTACTCTTGTCGAAAATGTACATTCTTGGAATAGATTGGATGAATAATTCGAAATTCATCACTCTGACTTCTCCCTCTTCGTTGAACATGAATTCGTCCACATGACAAATACATTCGTAGGCATTCCTCTCAAAATTACTCAATTGTCTTGTTGATTTCTCAAACTTTTCCTTTGCAAACTTTAAGATTTGTCTATAGAATTGGGATGATTCCACTTTTCCAACCATAAAATCAAACCAACACAAGTAATAATAGCAGGCAACAACCAGTACACTCCAATGTCTATCAAATACATGAGACAGATAGTTTTTTGATTTGGTGGCTGCCTTCTCTGCATCTTCCATTGTTCCAGTGAAGCATTCACAAATGGCTTTAATTGAATAGAAAAGAGCAGCCATTTCTAGTACTTGTTTATCCTCATTATTAGGAATTTCACCACCATTTTCAACTAGCAACGTCAAAAAACTTTTCAGCTCATCTCGTCCAACCATCGGAAGACCATAACTTGCCAAATTAAAATAAAAATCAATCATGTTATAATCTTGTTCCAGTTGGTTGTGGATGATTTGTTTCTTGAGCTTTCTTTTCATAGTTTTTGAGTATGTGCAATCGAAGCCTCTTATTTGACATGCAGCACATGTTGGTTTCTTCCTGTCACATTTTCTATGGTTGGTTCTACAATCAAGACAGGCAACCGGAGAGAATTCAATCAGTTCCTCAAGGGAAGGTTGAGTGTTGCAGTTGTGGATGAGTGTTGTTTTCATTTTTTTTAAAATAATTATTCATGTCCGCGGTATATGTTGCAATAGTCCATCGAATAGAAATTAAACTATTTATTAATAGTTTAATAATTAAAACAGAAAAGAAAAGAAATTGTCAACTGATTCAGCCATCTTGACAGCAGAATCGTTGAATGACGATACTTCTCTCATAGTGTCATCAGCAAAGGCCTCGATTTGTGTTCGGTTTGTGGTTGAGCTGGTGGTAGAACGGGTATCACTACTTGCACTTCGTGAAGTATTTCTCATAATGGTTTGAGTCATTTCTTCAATAAGGTTTTGGTAGAGGAGTGTTACTCGTTTAAATCTCTTGGCAAGTGATATCAGTGCTTTCAAATCCTTCTTAAGGATTGATAAATAGTCGACAGTCACAGTATTTCCAGAGGAGGTCATGATTGTTGAGGTCATTGGTTTGGTACCGCGTTCAATACAATTTTCAACCAACTGTTTGTGATAGATACATGTCTCAACAATAGGAGATATTGTATAGCACATGCAGAAACTGTAAAAAATCATTGTTAATTAATATATTGTAAAAATATTACTACTACTTACGGGAAGAGTTCATCTTCAGTTAGTAATGTTATCATTAGGGCTGTTTCCTCAATTGATGTATCATTGAGGAAGTAATCTGACTGTTTGAATAACATGAGAGAACATCCTAACCGTATCATTGATGTTACTATTCTTTGATGTTTGAAAAATGTAGTTGAATGGCAATCTATTAATTGTTTAACCATTTCACCTTCAAGATTTACAACAGTATCAGAGACAAAGTTATGGACCTGTCTGTACATTTGGTTATTTTCCATTGTTATTGAATTACTTCTCATGTGTTCAATAGTACCTGGAAGTACACAATCCTCAAGCCTTTTCCCAGTACTATAAAAGAATTGTTCACACATATCCTTGATTAAACTTTGCATGGTTGTAATATGATGAACAAATCCAGAATTAACAAATGATTGATATCTCAACAAGTGAAAAGTGAATTTGTGTTGATAACCTCCTTTCAAATATTCAAAAACTTTAGAGTTGTAGTGATTGACCTTTGTAAAGTCTCCCTCTCCAATAAAGTACATGACCAATGTAAAACAAGAAGCAACCCAATAAAACTCGTGAGATTGTTCCTTTTCCAATGATGAAATAAGAGCCTCTGTTATTCCAATAGTTTTTGTGTGATTAATATCTGAAGTTAACTGTAGCGCCAAAGACATGTTAGACATGTAGAAACAGTGAATACATCTCAGTTCACCAACCGAAGAAATCCATTCGTTAGCTTTGATATCATTATACTGGTTCAAGCAATTATTTACAAAATATTTAAACTTTTCCTTCTCAATTAAAGGATGTGTTCCACAAAGTATCGAAAAGTAGACATCTACCAAAGTCTGTGGTGTCATTGTTTGTTGTTGTTGCTGAGTATTCTGCTGTTGTGATTGTTCATCCTTCTTTTCTTGATGTTGTGAGTTTTGAAGTTGATCGGCATACTATTTCAAATGTGTGATTAATTACTAGCCTTCCAAAAAACAAAAACCTACAATACACTTTACTCCAGAATTTCCACAATTAGAACATCCCTTAGGATTCCTATCACACTATAATATCATTATCAATTATTATTATATTACATGCAACAAATAACCGCCACATGATATTTAAAAATTTTCAAAGCACATCCACATGCAAATAAACAAATAATAATATTACGTTTGTTCCTAAGATCACACAAAATCCCTTTCAACCTACCTTTCGATGATGTTTCCTGCACCGCATACAGCTGTACGGTTGTTTATCGCCTTCATACTCGCGTTGGTTCATTTTAAAAAATTTGTGGTTTTATTTGGATGAAGATTTGTCAAAAATTTCCTCACTGTCAATCTTTGTCGGACTGGAGGACAAAATAAGAAAATGCTTGATGTTCTTTGTGAAGAATTGCCTTATGAAACAAATGTTTTCACAAATTATACAACACAACCACACAAGCAATAAATTCCAACTTCACAATTCTCAGCCACAGCCAATACTTCATACAAACGTTGAGGTTTTGGAAGTTGGAACTCGAGCTTTACAGTGCTTTCAAAAGAAACACATTTGATTTTCAATGAATCCTTAATCATCTGCAGTGCACTTGATTTCTGTTGTAAAAATTCAACAACTAGTTG
This sequence comes from Naegleria gruberi, assembly GCF_000004985.1. Classification (NCBI taxonomy): domain Eukaryota; phylum Heterolobosea; class Eutetramitea; order Acrasida; family Naegleriidae; genus Naegleria; species Naegleria gruberi. The sequence continues at coordinate 83,400 of NW_003163251.1, read as the reverse complement.
TGAATAATAAGTGCGAACAGGTGTTTTAGTAAAAGGAATTAGAATGTCTCAGTTTCTATTTGATTTTTTATTGACAATTTTCTGAATTTGATTTACAACTCAAATTTAGAGAGGATTGGATTGTCGAGACCCTCAATATCCTTGATGGCTTTTTGACATGATTTTAATTGATCTTGTTGGTTCAATTTGGAATAAACTCGAGAAAGATAAACAAATGACATGTACAGAGCTGGATAATCAGTTTCTCCAACTCCTCCCTTCTCAACTCCCATTTGATTGTCAATGAGATTGAGAGTGAGAAAGACAGTTTTTGATTTTTCAAACTCATGCAAATAGAGTAAGCTTAATCCACGTCCAATATATCCAACAATTGATTGTGAAACATCCAAACTCTTTTTTGTAAACTGTTCCAACAAGTATTGTAATACTTGTCTATTTTCCTTATTCTCTCTAAATAAAGCCTCAATATTTTGATAGTGTAAAATCATTGATTTGGCATTTGGTGAAAGTAACAAACAATGAATTTCCCTCTCCAAACTTTCCAACACATATTCATCATGATCATTATTCAATAAAGTGAGAGAAACTTCCCGAGAGCTCCATTCCTTGTATTGTTTCTTCTTGAGAGGAATTAAATTGGCCTCCAAAAACAATGCATGGTGATGATCCTTTGATTTTGTCTTTCTCTTTTGATTGTTTGATGATGATGACGATGCAACACGACTCACTTTGCCATCTTTAATATCGGAAGGTGTTTGCCAGTAGAAGGATGAATTGATGCAGGTGTGGAATGATGAGCAGGATTTATATTCTTTGTTATTATTACTGTGGAGAGTGAATAGTGGAGATGATGAATGAGTGAATTTAATGATGGCAGAGTTGACAATAAGAGAACTTGATGGTTTGAATTGTTTTCTGGCAAGAGAATACAACATGGTGATGTTCTAATTTTTTGATTTTTGGATTCTTTAAATCAAATCCATGAAACGGAGTTGAATGATTCTCATTGTACAATATTATTTAATTAATTTAATAATTCTAGCTACATGCATTTCAAAGAATATTTAAATAATTGAAAATAAATTAAATATAGAATTAATATTATTAAATTGGTGGTAGGTGCATGTTTTTCATGCATCTGATTTATTTACATTATCTTATTTATTGTTGGCTTGATAGTTTGGAGATGGGGATGCACTTCGACTGGTGGATGAAGATTGTTTGATTTGTTTACTTCCAAATGATTCCAATTCTGTTCCTCCAACCAGATAGTCACTTGTAGTTCCCTTATATCCACCGAGTGCATTCATTCTGGCTTGAGATGGTGAGACTGGTGGTGGCTTCATGAAATTATCTCCAATCTTTCTCTTCTTTAAATGTTCACTAATCAATTTCTTGATTTTAATCTTGTCGTTATAAAATCCAATTGTTTCGATAATTTTCTTCTTGCCCACTTTCAAGTCAATAATGAAAGGAAGCAAACGTTCAATGAATACAATTCTAGTATTTGAGAAGTGTATTGTTCCAATAAAAGCCAATGCTTGTTCTGTATCAATACAGACATTCTTCTCCGTCAGATATGCTGTAATGTGATTCATTTTCTCATCATCAAAATCAATTTCATGTTGTACCTGGTTCAACAGTACTTCATATTGTTCTGCTGACAGACCAATAATCATTTCGGAAGACTCACAAAAGTCATCAGTTGTATCATTCAAATCAGAGGATCTCTCTGTATTGGGAGAAGGATTTGACAATTGGCTGAAAGGTACCTCACTCCTCTCATCAGCATGACTAACAAAACAACAACAAATATAATCCAAAATTTTTAAATTAACCATTCTCTTCTTCTTCTATCTTACAATTTAATATATACACTAATTCCGTTAAATTATTATTATTTCCTAACCAATAAATTCCAACACTGTGAATATTCACAATACTCAATTTTTCTTTTAAAATTCCTTCCACAAAAGTTCGTTGCTGCTGTACGGCCAAAAAACGATGAAAAAGCTGTGAGATATTTTGTCTGATTTTTTTTGATGATGTGTAACGTCCGAGCGTCTTCTTATGAAGCAATTCAGAGAATGTGCTTCGCGCTTATTGCGATATTTAATTGGCAACGATAAGCGCGACAGAGTTTCATTTTCAGGTGTTTGAACATACAAGTTGAGGTAACATTGTTAATAACAATATTGCAAAATACTGAGAGGTTCTAATATTAAGAGTTCTCATGGGAGAATATGACTTTGGAAAGAGAAGAGAAATGGAAGAATGTTTGATAGTACTATCAGACTGAAAGTTACTATTGTGATGGCTGACAATTATTGTGCAATATTTGGAATTGGAGGATTGTAAAGATATGAATGATGGATTATCCACAGTTGGTTTTCTTTGCATTTCGTTTTGTTAAATAAATGCAGTAGTTGGTTAGGCAGCAAAAACTGTAGTTGTATTAAAATTAGTGGACGAATTCAAAACAGCCATTAAATAGATCACAAGCCATAAATTTAAATCCTAAAGATTTTCTTGACCTTTTAACAATGAGTCGAAACCATTCGAAAAGGCAAACAACAGGCTAAATGTAATGAACGATTTCGTTCCATGCCAAACAATCGTGCAAGCAATCTTAACTCTTTTTTGTAAATTATTGCAATTAAACATTAGCCACCCACACGAGATTTTTCAACGTTTGGTTATCTTCAACCCAAACGATGCTTATCAACAAAGTGAAACTTCACAAACGAAAATCTTTCAACTGTTATCTACAGTTGTTGTTTAACACAACTGTTTCTGTAAATGCAAAATGTACCCACCTCTCACAATCTGACAATCTTGTGTTAACTCAAATTCAATACACTTTCGCCCGAATAGTATTTTATCATTCTCCTCAAGAAACACCAATAAACAACAATTTCATTGGTTGGCCAATTCTCCAGTTCAAAATTAATGTTGTAATGTGAAATTAAAAGGGACCATTCACTAATAATACCGTATTTTTTACCATTGCGATAAGTTTAGCCCGCTCTTTCGTTTACTTTTTTAGAATTCCAAGACTAAACTTGTCGTTTAGATATCTCGAGGTATATCACGGGGTCTGATAATTGCATTTTTACTAGCAGAACTGAATCATGACCCACAAAACCAAATCATGACATGTCTGACAACAATTCGAAACACACTAAATCTTGTCCAAAAGTAGACGAGCATGATATGAGAAAGCTATTGGCCCAACTTGGGTGTGATAAAAAGTTATTCCTCAATAATTAAATTTGTACAATTGACTTCATTATGTTCGGGACATTAGAGAGTTTTATGAGTTGTTGTGTTGAAGCATTAAAACCTCAATTATTGTGTGAAGAGATGATGGTGTGTGCAATTTCTTCTCGTCACGACACAGAAAAAACAAACAACTAATAGTAATTGATTACTTTCGAATAATAACAAACTCTTTCCTAACTGTTTCAATCCATATTAACTCATTGAAAGAATGACTCTCTTAACAAATTTCCACAACACCAACAATTTAATGTCATCATCCTCCAATAATAATACTGTTTCTTCCACAAATCACAACCGAATAATCTCCATGATGGGAACCATCTCATCAAATGGTGCAACATCCCCAACCACTGATCTTGTAAAAAGTAATCATATCAGATATAATCAATCGATTCCAAATCATACTCAAACTGCAACACCATTAGATAAGCAAACATTTGTCTTTGTTGAAGACAAAATGTCAAATCAATACAAACAATCCAATCCAAAGAGAAAGAAGAAGAGTGTTCACTCATCCAATCCAAGTGGTGTTACCATTTTCCATCATCATCACTATCAAGCTGCTGATAAATCAGCTCAAACTGGTGGTTCCTCATCTTCATCATTAATTAAGAATGAAAATCCATTCATTCATCATCCAACAAGTAATAAGGTTAAAATTGAGAAGAGAAAGAGCAAGGCAAAGAATGGTGTGCAGTGTGTTGTAGTCAAGGAGGAAATAGCCTCTCTCCATGCCAATGATGATACCAAGTATGAAATTGGTTTAGAAGATGGCTTTACCTGGTGGTCTTGGTATTAATCTAATGATTATTCGTTTGGCTAATTGTTCGGCAACTCATTATGCTCTTGCTAGGTTTATAACTTTCACTTCCCACTTGTACAGATTCTCCTCCTACTTAAGTTTTTCTCCATTTCCCTTTCTCCTCTGCATGCACACATGTGTGTATCTATAATTATATAATTAATTATCAAAACAATTTTGCTTTTCCTTTGCGGCCTTTCTCAATCCATTGCTCAATTCAAATTAAATTCTCTTTAAATTATCAATATTGTCTTTGTTCTTCATTATTATCTTTCATATCTTTTGTTCCGTCATCATGAAGAGTTTCATGTTCGAGGCTTGATGAATTTTCAATAATTTGAATGACAAAAATCATCAAAGAACCAACCAGCATCTTGTACGGCCATGGTTGTATTCACTTCATGAATTGCTGTGTATTATTATCTTCACGTCTAGTCCCAAATGATCATTAATATGCTGGTTCGTCCTCATCTCTTGTTTTCATATCATAAACCAAGTCAAGCCTTCTTTTTGTCTTCATCATCTACGAACTACAGCAATTAGTTAGCACAGGAGGAACATCTACCTTCTACATCACACATTGGAACTAAATACATATTATATATTATAATAATTAATTATTAGTACTTTGCTACTCCCATCCTCTTCATCTTCCTATTCTTTTTATCATTGTGTGTTGAATAACATTCAGAGGAAGAACTCATTATCATCGACCAAGATAAATTGTGTTACATTCTCCATGATAGGCAAACTACTCATAGTGCTTGAAGGGATGAGGCAAACCACTTATCACAACATCAATGGACAATTATGGAAGGATTCGAGTTTGTGAATAGCATGATATTGTTGAATAATAGAAAACATATTCGAATTCTCGCCCAATTCTCAAGCTATGCAATGAATGATGGTTACGTTCAGCTCACGAGAGGTGCACGATTTGGAGGCACTGGTAAATATCTGCTCTCTTTACAATGGCTAAATTAAAACAAGATTGACAATTTCAATAACAATACTTTCCACTACGTCAAGTCGACCAAAACAACGAGATTTCTCACGCAGTAGATAGAGTTTGTTCTATTAATAAGAGAATATAATTGTAATTTATTTTTATTATCTGAATGCAAGTGGAGAACAAAACGACAGAGAAACTTCTCCCTTTCTTTGTGATTGGATTGCAATTTAACATTGAGATATGAAATACTTTTGGATTGACTACATTCACATGAATTATTGGACTTTTGAATAGAACCAAAATCAGCAGTAATTTGATATAAATTTCGTCCATTTCCAAACTCTTAAAATATTATTAATGAGGGCATTGAGGTGTGGATATAATTACACATTTAAAAACAGATCCAAATGCACCTTGTCCAATGCTTTCCAAATATCTAGATAATGGATTGAAACTCAGAACTGACAATAAGGTCAAATTCTGATATGGCACAGTTCTTCAACTAGATATTTTTTTAGTGAAAAATGACCTACAAGGCGAGGCTTCTAAAATTGGAAATACAAATAATTAAATATTGAAAATTAGTAATTTAAAAGACATCAATGTATACTACATAAATATGAAAAATCAATATAAAATAATGCGAAACAAAGCATAAAATGTAAAATTATTACTCGAGTGCCGGGAATTGAACCCGGGTCGCCAGAGTGACAGTCTGGAATGCTACCACTATACCACACCCGATTACATGTTTAAATAAAATATTTCTATCATATAGATGATTGTTCATAATTCCTGTTTTCTTATTAAGAACTACCATTCAACCAATAATCATTTCTTTTTAAAATAGAATTTGAAAAAGACGTCAAAATTTGTTGATTGTAAAAAATGAAAATTTTGACCAGTTAAATTTCTCCAATCCGCCAAATTCTCAAAAATCGCTCTCCAAAAAATTGCCATCATTCAAGCCACCAAATTTCTCAAGCTTTCTTAGTTTACAAACTCATCATACAGGAATTTTAATTCTTGTTTTAATTAAACTCTAGTAACCACATCGTCTTTTGCAATATCATCAAAATGCCAATGTTTAATTGTGATACTTATTTTAGTATTACCAGTAATGATCCATCTCTCGGGAGAAGCTTCATCTCCATTCAGATTAAGTGTTTAACAGAAGCAGAAGAACAGAATATTCCAAACACGTCTGCAATACTTTTTCACATTCCATCGGTTAAAGCTGAACAACGAGAAGGAAGCACTCTGGGTAAACCAATTCTTATCGAAGATGATAATGATAATCTTACTAATGGATCAATGCCACAATGTTCTAATCAAGAAAATATTGAAATTAGTGATGATGAAAGTGTGGAAGACAAGGTTGTTATTTCTGTTGTTGAAATTGAAGACAGTTCAGTTTTAAATCAACAAGTTGATGCAGATATTCACCACCACAATGAAGAACACAAACCAATTATGTTGAACCAAGAGTTGGTGAATGATCTTTTCAATAAAAATTCAACATCCACTTCTCTGTCGGATAAGCAATCACAAAACAATAATGTTGCCAAGGAACCAGAGTCAAGTAATGTAGATGAGACTCTCTCCATTCTGCCAAGTGTTAATCATGTGGAGGCACCTATCATTTCCATGAAAAAGAAACCAAACCATATTCCTGAATTAGGTGATCCAGGATTTAGAATGGTTGCTCACAGAAATTGTACCAAAGCAACAAAGATTAGACCCTCAGGAGAAAGAATTGTTCCAATTGGAATTACCAAACAACAAAAAAAGAGAGCCAAAAAGATTTTAAGACAATAAGAAAACCCAAAAAAGGAGAAAATGGTGGTTGATTCCAACAAGTCGTGCCTTCTGTAAATATTAAAGATTAATGTTGGTTTCATTTCTGATTTCTCTTTTTTCAATGAAACACTTTAAAAAAATGAACAGAATAAAATCGCTGCGTGCCTTGTTCACATTTAATGTTGCCTTAATACTGATCACAACGATAATGATGATTGTCCTGAATAATATAAATTGCTCATCAGTGAGTGAATTAACAACTCTCGTTGTCCCGTTCAGTATCAAAATAGAAGAAAAGGATGACAAACTCAGAATTGGCTTGAACACCAACTTTTATGATTGTCTCGTCGATGAAGACTTTGATATTGAACCAGATTGTGACATTTTGACTGGCAATGTAATTTTCGTTTATGAAAGCCCAGGTGAGAGATCAATCTTTTTGAGAAATGTCTTTGCTGCTGGAATGTTGGTTCTTATTGTGGCTTGTTGTTGTTGTGTGGCAGTTTGTGTGTTTGGATGTTATTGTTGTTTCATTAGGAGAAGAAAGTTGTTGCAAGGAAGTATTAGATGAATGAAGATGAGGCAAGAAACCTCAATAGATGGTGAGAAGGTTCAATGATATAATGTGTTAAAAGTTTTATTGGAAACTAATCATGAAGATTAAAATGCTTCAGTTTTTTTCACAAAAGGAGCAAAGATAATTCATTTTTGTAACTAGTGAAGCCGCACCTTGTAAATTTCAAGCTCTGTTTGTACGGATGTACTTTTCTGCAACTCTGACTTGCCAAACCTGTCAACTGTATTCAAACATCACACTATTCAAAGTGCTTTTTATCACAAAAAAAATGAGAGGAACAGTATCAATAATTATGATAATCATTTTGTTATTCTGTGTTGGTTTCTATGCCTTCTACTCTACCATCACCACTGGCTCCCTTTTACCACGACATGTTCTTGACAGTTGGAGTAGGAGAGCTAATCTTTTGAATGGAAACATTCCTTCTGCTGCTTTTTCGGTAAAACAATCAACAGTTGATGAGAGCAGAGAGATCAAGTCGAGATTAAATTCACTTCCGTCCTCACAATTCAAGAAGAAAATTATTGAGAGAGGTGATTTATCAGCACATGTGTTGGATCGTTCGATTTATAATACATTTGTGAGATATCAGAGTGGTAGTCATTCAGATTCAGAGCACGAGAGGAAGGAAAATGATGGTGGATCGGATTCGATTGTGATTTCATCATTTGTGCCCATGATGAATGGTTATGAGAGGTTGATCTTGTCTGAATGCAAAAATATCGATCGGGTGAATGGTGACGACAGTTTGACTTCGAGACATGTCTGCTATGTGACCTCAAATTTGAAAAAGGAAGGAAATGACAATTTGGCATGTGTCATTTTAAGAGAGAAAGGCCTTTTTACCGTAGACATTCACAATGATATGGATTCATGTTGGAAAGGAGGAAAGGATTCAAATGGAAGCATTAGAATTTCATATTTTGGAGAGGGATCATTCTCATCCCTTTTGATTTCAATGTTTTCAGTGTTTGTTGTATTGACCTTTGGAGGGGTGATGATTTTCATGGCAGGATTTTCAATATTTCTATATGTCTTTTTGAGAATTAACTTGTTTGATTTCAAAATTGATCAAAGTTAATTGATTTTCACCGAAGATATTCGAAATATTAGAAAATATTATGAAGTATTCGAAGATGAAAGAAGTACCTTCAGACATGTGAAATTTTCTGTAGACAATGTACATTAGATGAACAATATGATTTTTAGATGGATTAGTTTTCAATTTTGTGAGTGAATGAGCATTCACTACTGTCAACAATCCCACGATGATGAAGAAAGAACAATTAATAAATATAATTAGAAAAAGTTTGGACCTTTCCAAAAGTTGCAATTTAATGGATTCGTGAACAGTCACCAACAAACACTGCGAGAATCCTTAATGAAAAAGATGCTTGGAGATAAAAGGTCTTTTCCTGCAGGTGGTTTGAAATCTTAATAACTGCCACAACGACCAATGAGGAAAAAGTCCTCTCCTTTTGGTTCTATTAAGCAAATTAAAACAACAAAAAAAAAGAAGTAAAACTCGCCAGCCAACACCAAAGCAAAACTGAACGTTTGATTTTGAAGAAAACCATCGCCCTCAATTAACAACAAACACATCAAGAGGCATTATAATATTTAGAAGAGAGAAATTGATAAATTTTGAATGAAAGACATGGCCGTTTCGAGTAGTGTTACTAACAAACAAGAACAACAACTTCACTCTAGTACTCCCTCAACAACATGTCATCAAGGAATAAGAAGATATATTGTTCCTACTCCTACTGGGAATCATCCTCAGCAAAAGGCCTTAACAAATCATAAGAAGCATCATAGAAAGCATCATCATCGCCATCATCGTAATAATAATGAGGCAACCAAAGCACCTTCAATCTTAGACAATCAACAAGAATCGAGAATGGTCTTACCCGATATTCATCATCGAAGAAGAATAGTGCCCTATTTAAATATCTATAACATTAAGGAAGAAGAAGATATAGTACAGCAACAGCAGCAAGTTCTTCCACCAAATGTTCAACCTCCACTCACTGACAGAGCAATCTATGAAAGAATGGAAGAAAAGCTTAAAAAGAAGAAGCGAATGGTTGCTCAGAGTGTGGATTATACTTCTCTGAGGAAACATTATGCCTCAATGGAAGCTCCTTCAATAAGGAGTGATCCACCAGTTCACGAAGAATTCATGATGGAGAGTGTTCCGTTGGTTGTTAACAATTCTGATGCCATTCACAAACATCTCTATCACGCACAAAGAAAGGAACGAAAACTAGAAAAGAAAAAGCTGTTGAAACCAACTCCTCCAGTTGAGGTTGAAGAGAATGAAGAGGAGAATGAACCAATGGTTATTAACAGAATGTTTGTCAGAGGAATTTTTGGAGTTCACTAAGGTTTAAATCTCTTTTGAGAAGAGTTCTGGACGATCTAAGCTCCTTATACCAATAACACAATCATGTTGACAGATTCTCTCTTTCTGAGAACAGCGTTTACCATGCGAAAATGTTGATCACCATTTTGTTGAAGCTTACCTGTTTAGATGAGAATTGTTGCACTCGAAACAGAATAAAACAATTCATCATAATTATTAAATACTATTTTTACATTAATTTCTTAGAGACAAAAGCTGTCGAATAGCTCATAACAAAATCTTTCAATTGAGAAATATTATCATATGAATTGTTCATGACTTTTCTGAGATGGTTTAACAATTTCTCAACTGTGCCTGAATCCTTGTTATTAGAATTCAACCAATTTTCCAGAACTGAAATGGATTTACCTAATTCTCCAATTACATCATCAGTTTCTCTATTTACCTCCCAGAACTTTTCTTCCAACATTTCGAATACTTTGGAGTATTCCTTAAACTTGTTATTCTCCTTTGAGCGTTCCAATTCATACAACCATTCATCATTCTCTTCATTTTTCTTATCAATTACTTCCCAGACAATAACTTTTTCCATATCAAAACCAATCCTGTCCAAAGGTCTAGCAATGAATTTCTCTGATTTTTGGAAGGATGCTAAATCTGAAATTATGTTCACCTTCATCAATGAAGCTAACTCACAGTATTTGTCCGAGAGCTCAACTGCTTTACCCACCACCATGTAATGTCTTGAAGTATTTGTTCCTAAATTTCCAGAGTGGCTCTTGTTGACACAGACACCCATTCTTACATCAATCGGATTCTTAATGGATCGAGAAGCTTTGAAAATTTTGAGTGCTGTTTCAAAAGCTTTTTCAGCCAATTTAGAATCTAGTTGATTGGCAGTGAATGACAATTGGAAATGATTATATGAAATAATTTGCAAATTTCCTTGAGAAACCTTCACGACAGGTCCCAAAGCAACCACCAATTCTTTGAAAGCTTCTTCCAAAATATGTGGACTGTCAGCTTCAGTTCTAATAGTAATGATAGCTGAAGGATTTTCAATTAATCCCATTTTGAAAAGTGACTTTGAATTCTTGTAAGAAGATTGAGCAACTGTGTGGAAACTAGCTCCAGATTCACCTTTGGAATGAGGTTGGGAATGGAATGAAGTGACTGACTTTCGGTTGGTTTCTCCAACTGTTTCCTGGGTATTTGATTTTTGAACTTGTTCACTGTTTTGGATTTGTTCAAGGATATATGGAGGAACGAACGATTTGATTTCCTTCAACCAATCAATGGTTTCGTCCAGATTATTGAAAATTGAGTTGACTTCTCTGAAAACTGACTTATTCGAAACAACATTATCCAAATCAAAGACCTTAATAAGCTTGAATTGCTTCTCCAAGAATTTCATAGGTCTAGAAACAACCAACCCTATAAACAAACTTGACAATAAACCAATAATCACAACACCAGCTGTCACACCAATCGAAATATAAGTTGTCAACATTAAAGTAGCTGTCACTTCCTGTTCGTACAATATAAAGAAAATATTCCAATCCACATTCTCTAATCTATACTTGAGTGGTGTAATAATGTAAGAAATTTCATCAAGCTCTCCAACCATTATGAAGGAAGTGGAATTATCAAAATTAGTTGAATTTCCATTCATATTAAAGAATTGTCTCAGTAATAAACCAGCATTTCGATCTGTCAAATCAAAGATGGTATTGGTAGTAGAATTGACAAATAAACTTGCTCCTAGATAGGTTCCAGAGTTGTCTCCCAACACAACATAGCCACTTCCTAAAAGTCTAATTGTGGAAAGGTAATTAGCAACAGCTTTGAGGGAAAGATTGATTTTTGCAACACCCACCATGTCTCTCGTTCTATTCTTTTGATAAAGTGTTGGGTTAAAGAGTAAATGAGAATAATAAATTGTCATGACACCTGTCAACAATTGAGTTTGATTTCATCAATTGTGTTGATACTTACCTCCTGTAACATATGGATCACCAAAAACTCCATCAACTCCCAAAGTTTTAGTCCTCTCAACTGTATAGTTATAAAAAGGTTGAATATTGTTAATATAAGGAGTTGAGCTGACTGTATAATTCAACTTGACAGGATATGCTGTTGTGATATTAATTCTGTCAGTGATTGACAGTGGACTTCCAAATGCTTGATAGACATAATTCATGAATGCAGACCCAACTGGATAAGTATAGGTATATCTGGCATTGTAAGGTTTTTCAAAAAAGTAACCAACTCCATTGTTGCCAAAGTCCAAAACCTTTGGATACAGATAGCCACGTTGCTGATTAATATTAAAATCTAGAGTAGAGAGCATGTATTCTCTGGCCATTGATCTAGTTTCCATAGACACGGGTTTTAGCATTCCATCCAAAAAACCAACAATTTTCTCACCTGAAACTCTGATTAAACTATTGGAAAGTTCTGTAATTGCTTGTTTGGTTAATGCATAGGAAGCTCCCCACAACAATAAACTGCCACTCAAAATTAAAATGGATATTGTAAAGACAATGAACAGGTTGAGTGGCATAATTCCTTTCAAAATGCCTTTCTTTTGAGAAGGAAGAAGCAATTCAACTTCTTCTTCATTCTCGTTGATACTTTCTTCTGGTACTATCTTCATGGTATCTTTAGTTTGTTTTTTAGTTTTTGATATCCTCCTTGGAGATGAAACTGTAATTATCTAACAATAATGTCATCTGCCATTGAAAAGTTCATACGGGAAATCACTTTCTTTGTATAATTCTCGTCAATCTTTGATTGTATATAACGAGACTATGTGATGGGGTTTGATAACAAAATGTTAGCAAGTCAACCGGCATCAACTTGTTGTAAGTTTGCCTGGCACAATACAAATATGAAGAGATAAGCAATTGTAAAATACAGCTCAATAATTGATGTATAGTGATTGAATATCAAATCAAACAATGCATCCTACTTCCTTTTTGATAATATCTGCATATTCGGCATTGACCTGCTATGTAACAAAGCTTATTTGAGGCCACATCAAAATAAGACCTAAGCAGTTGTTGAGTTATCTCCACACCTTACTGATATCCTAAATCTTTTTGTTTGGAATTCGAAAAGAAATTTCCAATAGATCCTACACTCGATTGAGAACTATTCGTTTTGGAGTGCTTTTTCAACTGAAGGTTTAGGATATTCAGTTTGAGATATTTCATCATTATGTTTGAACAATATATCATGAAATGATTCCTTTCTAATTAATTCCCAAAATCTGATAACCTCTTTTGTTCTGTACAACCCTCTCTTCACGAGAATAAATAATACCTTTCCATTGCTTGAAATATCTACATTGAAACTTTACTTATCCATTTTAAATGTTTTCTGATCTAAATCAGTAAGTAATTCATGAAACTCAATCTTTCTCTTGCTCATTAAATCATAAACATCACCTTCTGCGGATAAAGCTGCCAAATCACTTACAATCTTTTCTATTTTCACGTTTGGCAATATTTGGTATCTTGGTGGAGATGAATATATCGGGAGTTCAAATAATTTCCCAAAATAATCCAACTGGAATCTTTCCGAAAACATTCTATTGGAATACTCTTCAATATCTTCATCACTATAGTTTAGTCCCTCCTTCATGTGGAATACTATGTAATTCTGGAACAACGTTAAATATTCCGTATTGTCGTAGGTTCTCCAGAGTATTCTTCTACTGAGATACTTGTTTCGTAGAATTCCAAAATTCTTTTCATAAATCCCAATCGAATATAGAAATCTCTGATTATCCTTGTAGTGTTTTGTGAGAATGGCAACTTTCCCGGCTCCACATTTCACATCAAGAACAATTTCATTTGGAGGAGGAAATTCCATTGGTTGACTGTATCCATCATTCCAATAATAAACATCTCCTAGATTACAATGAATTACATCCCTATCTCCCTCCTCCTTTCTTTGTGAGCAACATTCGTTTATATTTTGCCCAAAAGAAACCATTTTGAACTCACATTTTGATTTTCTAATCAAACAATATGTAAAACTGCTTCCACAATAAACATCCTCAATATTGGAAAGTGGTATTTCAACAACATGTTGTTTCGAATTTCTATCAACCATCAATTGTCCCTCTGTTCGTTGCCCATACCCAAAAGCAGTTCCATCATTTAATAAAAAGATGGCATGATAATCTCCACATACAATCTTTTTAATACCAATTCTTTTAATTTTTCCAAATATTTCCTCTGATTTGAATTCAAATAATCGGAGTGATGATAATCCAACATCAATATTTATCCAACCATCGGAAAAGGGCATTTCACAGCCTTTAATGAATAGGTAGCTGTTTGAACAATTATTAATTCCATCGAGATGATATGATGAAGGCTGTGCTGTTTGCATTTTTTTGTGTTCATTCACTTTGTAAAGTTTGTAATAGTTGCTTCAACAATGAAACATTCATCGATAAACAATCTATGCTGGGTTACATTATCAAACTCAAGTCATGTACAGTTCGTAAAAAAAAATAGCGGGAAATCACTTCTTGGGTTTTGAGAATTTTTTTTAAGGCCAATATAAAGCAACAAAGGCTTCACCATTAATAATATTTAAATATTTATCATTAAAATTCATAATTAAATATTATATATTAGCAAAGTACATGTAAATCAACACCTCGGAAAGATCATGAAAGATAGTTATCTTGATATAATTTTTCAAAACAATGTAGCCACCAAAATATTTCTTTATATGAAGTCCTAATTGCTTTTGTTGGGCGATGCTAATATGCTGAATCAATTCCAAAGAGGTAACTGTAGTTGCATTGTTAGAAAAAAAACGGTCAAAAGAATATTAAGGACTGTCCCCTTACCTAATCATTTTGAAAGCGTCAAACATCATACCAAAAATTTACACTTGTCATCAAGCGTACGATTCACCTTCCCACAAGGTCAGCTACATCGAACCATTCACTCTGATTGCGGAAGATGATTCTCTGAACCCCGTCAGACTTAATGTCTCTTCACATGCCACACATCAACCGTTAAAAAACCACTTTAAAAAAATGAGTGAAACCACCATTCCACCAGTTGCTATTTCCACACTTTCCCACTCTGATTCAAGCTCGTCTATTTCTTCACTTTCTGCTCAACAAGTAGCTCCACCATGTTGCTTTGTCTGTAAGGAAGAAGTTGATGTTTTCCAAGAAGCAAAAAGTCAATGTATTGGTACGTAGTAATTTATTTGTACAAGATTTTAACGATATTTTCTATTTTTTGCTGATTTTCAATGGCTATTGTTGAACGTCAATGATGATGGGTCGAAATGTCAATCATTGTGTGATGTGTTAAAATTTCATCTATTTTACACACAGACTGTAATCTTTTCTTGTGTGCTCGTGATGCTGCTATCCACAGAAAGAAAGAACCTTCCCATCAAGTGATCGATTTTATTGGAGCCTCCTCACAATCACTCTCAGGAAGTGGTATTCTATTGGGACAACACTTGCACAATCATGAAGGACATTTGCCACCAACTCCACGTCAAAGTATCAGCTCATCAACAACTGCCAGTCCAATGGTTGCCTCAACAATTAACACAACAGGTACTTTTGGAGGTCCTGCCCCATTGTGTTTAATTCACCACATTCCTATCAACACTTTCTGTGGAAGTTGTAAGAAATTGGTTTGTTCTGCTTGTGCTATTGAAGAACATCGTGAAGGTCACGGAGAAGTCAACATGATTTCAAAGATTGAACCAGAAGAACGTGCCAATTTGGAAAAGGTTTTGCAAAATTTGAGAGATTCATTGAAAGAATGGGAAGAATCACATAAAACCCATGATAATGAATTAGAAGAAGAAAGTACATTGATTGAAAAGGAAAGAACTAGATTGAAGGAAGAAGTTCAAGTTATTTTCGATGGTTTAAGACAATCTTTACAAGATAGACAAGATCAATTGAATGCCGATATTGATGAAATTTGTCAAAAACAAATTACCTATACCAATAGAGTTATTGATTTAAAGAAGATTTCCGTCGATTACATTGCTGAATTTGATAAATTGGCTGAAATGTCTGGCTTTGAAATGATGGATAGAAAATTAGGTAAACTTCCACAAACACTTCAATCTTTCGAAGATTTGAAGACCTTCTTCAAGTATTTACTTTTGGAAGAAGTTCACGATGTTCAACTCACCAATGTTGAAACCATGCTCAAATATGTTCAACGTGAAATTGCACAATTGGGTGAAATCATCAAAACTGATCCAAAGACTAAAGCTCCAACTCCAGTTTCAAAGTCACCTGCCACTACTCCAGTTTCCGAACAACCTGCCAACTCTTCAACTGCCACTGTTACATCTGCTTCTAGCACTCCAACTGTCACCGAAGCTTCAACTCCATTCAAACAATATTCTATGAGATTTGAACATGCTGGTGTTATTGGAAAGACTGGTAAGGAAGGTAGTGATAATGACTTGTTCAAGGGTCCATGGGATGTTAAAGTTTCACACAATTGTGGAGTTATCATTGTCTCTGACAGTCGTAACAATAGAATTCAATTCTTTGATCTCAAAACTAAGGAATACAAGGCTACTCACAAGACACCAAAGAATCCAAGATATTTGGCCATTGAACCAAACTTTGAAGGTAATAATGATGCTTTGATTTACACTTGTGACAATCACTGTGTCTACAAGTACAATTTGAAGCAATTGTTGACAGCTCACGAAAAGGAAAAGGTTGAACCAATCTGGACCTCAGGTAAGAAGAAGGGTAGCGATATTTCCTTGTTCAATGAACCTGCTGGTGTTATCGTTTGTACCTCTAGAAAGATCAATCAAATGTTCCCAGAATTGGCTCAAACTGGTGGTAACACTGTCTTTGTTTGTGATGGTGAAAATCATCGTGTTAAGGTTTTGAAGGCCTCTGATGGTAAACCACTCAAGGTCTTTGGTTCAAAGAAGGATGATAAGGACGGTATTCTCTTCAATCAACCAGAAGGTATCTACTTGTCCATCAATAATAATCTCATTGTCTCGGAATATGGCAGTCACAGAATGCACATTATTGGTATTGATAAGGATAATCACGAATTTGTATCTTTGAGAGTCTACGGAAAGGAAGGCCAAGGAAGTATGGAATTTATCAACCCACGTGGTATTGCCATTGATGAAACTCTTAAGAATGTTGTTGTCTGTGATGGTGGTAACAATAGAATCACTTTCTTCAATTTGGATTCTGGTGTTTTCACTGCCAGTTACAATGGTTCATTGGGTAAGGATCAATTCGGTCGTGTTGTTGGTTCCTTCTTTGATGAAAAGACTGGTGACTTGTACCTTGCTGACTATACCAATTCTAGAGTTGTTATTCTCAAATAATTATTGTTAGAAGAAAGAAACCTATGTAAATTGACCTAGACAACTAAGCTCACTAAATCCTAAATAAAATAAAAACAATTTAAAATTATTATAAAAGAGTAACAATAATAGTACATGTAAGATTAAAAGGTTATGGAATAGTATTTATTCAGTTGAATCTTCCAATTTCTGCCAGTATTTGAATGAAGAAGATACTAAATTACGAGTCTTGACATCCAAATTCTTGGTAGAGTACTTTTCTTTGAGATAGGCCTTTAGTGTCTGATTAGAGGCAGAGGTATGTTTGTACAGTTTGGTCAACATTTGATAAGTTTGATTTGCACTCTCGTTCGTTAGAGAAATATATCTCACTGTGGTGCTAAAGGCATAAAAGAAGATTGTCATTCCAGTAATGTCCTTATCAAAGACTAATTCCTTCAAAAAGTTGTACTTGTTCATTGAAACACCAGCAGAAAATCTTGCATTACCCTCAGACAAGTAATTTCTCATCAGGAATTTACACAACAATTTGGAACTTTCAAAGTCGTGCATGATTACACTTTCCATTAAGACATTTCTTCCAAAGTTATTTCTAGAGAGGAGAGCCTTTTGTAAGAGTTCTTCACCCAATAGAGATACAGAGCTTTCCAATATTTTGGAAAAGAAGAGAATATACGAAGGAACATAGATTGGTTTGCCGTCCACGCTTCCAAAACTAGCAGTTGTTTGTACCAAATCATCTTTGTAATTATTTCTCTTATCCTTTAGACAAGAGAAGAGAGGAGACTCACCTCTCTGATTCTTTTTCAGAATAACTTTAGGCGAATGAGTAGCTAGATATCTGAAACCTTCATAGTCTTGCTTTCTCATAATTTGATGCATCAAACTCTCAGCAAGTCCCAGGCCAAATGATAACCCATTCGTAACATCAAACGAGGCGCCAAATAATCTCAAGGTATCACACATTACATAATCCTTCTTTTGTAAAGCTAAAGCAATTGGAAGATTACCCAAGTGATCCCTCTTCAAGTTCAATTGGCTATCTCTCACAATCGGTTGAGAGCACAGGAAGGCACAACATTCCAATGAGCCGAATTCTATCGAATAAAATAAAGGAAACACGTCATTCGAATCTTTGACAGTTGACCACAAATTTTCTCTTCTCTGATGACATGATGGGCAATGATTAATCTCATCACAAATATTCAACTCGCAACATAAAGCTTCTAACCATTCCAACAGATCCAATCTATTGAAAATACATGCCAAGTGCAGCAGTGAAAATTGTCTATTCAAATACTTGAAAATAATCTTATTCGAAACTGTGTCCATCAAAGCTTGAGGAGCCACAAATCTCCACATTGAATTAGTTGAAAGGGAATGGCACAAATTATCTACATATTTACAAATAGTTTTACACTTTACAATAGGAATTCCTTGCTTGATCTCTTCTTTACCAAGCAATAAATCCAAAGGAATCAATGTAACTCCTTTCGAATAATTATCAATACTTTCTGATGAAAATTCTCGGAATGCTTCCATCACAATACTCTCCAAAGAAGTATTGTATGAATTTCCACAAGTCAACCCAATAGAAATATCTTCCAAAAGGACAACTTGCTGCAGATCATCAACAACACCTCCAAGATGTTGTTGTTGTTGATTAGAATACGAAACTGCAACTTCCATTTTTAAGCTTAAAGTGGTAATGGTACAACGAAGTGAAGAGTTTCAATTTTTTGTACAAGCGAAAAAAGACTCTTGGTGTCGATGTTTTTTTTTCAAGTTGGTTTTTGGACTGTTCACGTTTGTGTTGGCGCCTTTTTCAATTTTTTGTAGTTTTTTTGGTCCAGCAAAAAATCGAATGTCTACAACAAACACCATAAAAGGTCATTCTCTCACCTTATTGATTTGGTTTGTGAAGAACGAATCGGGAATGTAAAAGTCTATTAAGGGAAAATTAAAGATGTATTTGGTAAGATGAGAGATTAACTTGATTTTTTGAGGGTTTACGGAATTCATGGTTTGTGATTTTTTGTATTGTAAAGTCTTGAAATGCTTTAAAAAGTAAAATGTCTTGTTCATGATGGTTTCGGTTTT
The DNA here is from genome assembly GCF_000004985.1 of Naegleria gruberi. Lineage (NCBI taxonomy): Eukaryota > Heterolobosea > Eutetramitea > Acrasida > Naegleriidae > Naegleria > Naegleria gruberi. The sequence goes on along the minus strand of NW_003163251.1, from coordinate 64,166 downwards.
GGTCGTTAGCAAGTTGGTTTGTCAAGTTACAAAATGAGACTTTGAACTTCAATATTGACAAATTTCAATAATTTTTACAATGATAATTTCACACAATTTCTGTACGAATTTACAATTTTAAAATCCTTACAAAAAAAAATGTCCAAACGCGATTTGCCGCCAAATTCAATCAATGAAACAAACTTTAAAAAAATTAAAAGTGCTAACGAAGAAAATGAGCGCGTCATTCTCTTCCTCGATAATCAAGCCTCCGATCAATTCCAATTGCAAAAACTCAACAACAATTATCTCCGGGAAAAGATGAGCAGAATTTCCTCCTCCACCCGAAAATACTTTGAAAATTCTTTTAAAATTAATGATGATTTTATTCCGATCGAGTATTATCATGATGGAGGCTATGTGTTTAATTTGTTTGATGCTTTGAGAAGGAAGGGAAAGGAAGTTTCACTTTTTCATCGAGATATTCAATTTAAGTTTTCTCCATTGTTATTGCAGAGTGAGGAAGGAGTGATGAATTTACAGTTTCTCGACAAGTTATTGGAAGTGAATGGAACTTTTATTAATAGGGCACCGAAGGAGTATAGCTTTGATAAGGAGGTGATTAGGAAGGTGATGAAAACCTATGTTGGAGCCTATTATATGCTTCCACAAGAATTGAAGAATGATAAAGAGCTGGCGTTGCTGTCCATTGAGAATAATCCGAATTTATCTTCATTCTTGCCAAATCATTTGAAGAGTGATAAGGAAATCTTTATGAAAATTATTCAAGATGGGTGTTATAATGGACAAGCATTTGGATTGGCCTCTTATGAAATTAGATCTGATAGAGAAATTACTTTGCAACATGTTGCAAAATTTCCTAAATCTATTAGAGAAGCAGCAGAGGAGTTGCAATCTGATAGGGACTTTATTTTACAATGTATCAAAATGAATGGAATGGTCATTGAGTTTATTGACAAAAAGTTTCTATTCGATAGGGAAATAATAGTGGAAGCTGTTAAATATAGAGCTAGTCCTGAATCAAAAAAGTTCCCTATAGACTTTGCCCCAAACTCCTTCAAATCTAACAGAGAAATTATTCTATCCTCTGTCTCTCACTCTGGTGCTTCCCTCAAATCAGTATCGATTGATTTCAAATCAGATAGAGAAATAGTACTTGCTGCTGTGAAGCAAAATGGAGAAGCTCTGGAGTATGCCTCTTCCGCACTGAAAAATGATAGAGAAATTGTTAGTACGGCCATTCAAAAGTGTGCAAGCTCCATTCGATTTGCATCTTCTGGATTGAAAAAAGACAGAGAGTTGGTCATGCAAGCAATCAAACAAGATGGTACTTTACTCTTTTTCTTTGAACATTTTCAAGATGATAGAGAAATGGTATTGGAAGCATTAAGAAATAATGGTTCTTTGGAGTATGCCTCAGAAGAAATAGAAGCAGACAGAGAAATTGTACTCGAGGCCATTAGAATTAACACTACAAACCTTGATTATGCATCTGAGGAGCTTCGCTCAGACAAGGAAATTGTTTTGGAAGCTATTATCTTGGAATCTAAGAAAGAGGCAGAACCTTTCGTTCAGCCATTCATCTATGCCACCGAAGAGTTGCAAAATGATAAGGAATTTGTTATTCAGGTGGTTCAAATTGATGGGTCATCTCTTCAATTTGCATCAGAGGAGTTGCAAAATGATATCGATGTCATCAAGAATGTTCGTGTTGGAAGAATTACCTCACCTGAATTATATGGAAACTTGTCACGAAATTTTGAATTCGTAAAGCAAATTGCAAAACAAAATTTCAAGCTTGTCATTGATTTTGTTTATGAAAATAATCCAGAAATTACAGCAATAGGTTTGGAACATTTTGGATATTTTTCTACCTATTCCAAACAACAACATTATCACAGATTATCAGTCACCTATCCTGAATTGGAACATGTAGAAAAATATTATCAAATACGTTATTAATTTGTAATACTATATTAATAATCAATACAATAATTAAGAAGGTGGATTAATTTTTAATGAACTTGGCTAATTGCTCAAAGAATTCTCTTCCTTCTGGAATGAAATTATAAAACAATGGATAATCATGGAACAAATCTCTTCCAACCAAAATCTTCAATTCCTTCATCAAATCTTGATCTTTCACCAATCTCTTCTCAAAAACACTCAATTCATCAATCAAACGTTCCTTAGATCCATAATTGAAGAAAACTCTCTTTCCATGCAAAACATCAATCTCTGGCCAGTGAGCAATTGAGAATTCCTTTGGATCAGATGTGAATGGAACTTGCGAATTGTCACAATCGAGAATTAAACGACGAGAAAGACTAATTTCATTTCTATTACCAGCTGCCACAATACTTTTAGTTTCCAAACAGAGATCACACCAAGGACTCATCAGTAAAATGTTATTCAATTGAGAATAAAGTGGAGAGTTGGATTGTTTTAAAAATCTCAGTGTGTTCATAACCAAGTTACCACTATTTGAAAATGAACAAGTTAAATTTCAATCCTTTCGAATAAAAATTTGATCAACTTACCCTGCAGAATCACCTCCAAGAGTAACTAATTCAGGATTCAAACCCAGTTCTGAAATAGCAGTCTTGACCTCTCCAAGAACTTCAGGGAAAATTTCCTTATAATCAACCTTAGGAGATAATCCATAATCAACCAAATAAACATTAATGCCAAACTTTTCCACAAATGGAATGAAAAGACCAGCATAAGAATGAGTTGATCCAAAGAAAAATCCTCCACCATGAATAAATATCAAAGTCTTTCTCTCCTTGGCATCCTTCTTATGTGAAATCCACACATTATTTCGTTCTCTACCTCTAGAAAATGATTCAATTGAAATTTCATTCGAATTTCTAGCTCTTTCCACTTCAAAATCTGATTTGTACAAGACACGAGTGGCAAATTCCAACTTGGCCACAATTTTCTTAAAATCATCATGATTGAGCTTTCTCTTTGGTTCCGAATCGTTCACTGAAGTCGAGGCCAACAACATGAAAGCTCTTCCTTCGGGGCTACACAAATCTCCATAAATTTTCCTTGTATCGGAGATGAACTTTTCCTTGATAGTCAATAGGAAGTGAATGATTTTTGCAAGACAGAACAATGGTCCTCCCACTCGAGAAGCAACCACGTAAAATAGGAGGCAAAATATCAAAAAGCAGATGAGAATGAGTGTAAACATTTTTTTTTGTTTGAATTGATGAGAATCCTGTGGGAGAATATGTAGTTTTTAAAGCTAAAATTTGTCTGGATTTTACAAAATATATGAGAAGTGGACCAATAGAGGTGGAATGAATGCTTGTCATGCGGGTGTCAGATCCGCAGTTTGAAATTGATTGCAAGATATTTTGTAAGTGAATGATGTGAAATTGTAAAGAGTTGCAAGAAAAAGTTGCATGGTTGAGAGGTTATGCAAAAACCATTGAGGTTTGGCTTCATGTTTTACAAAAACTTCTTCAATTGAATAATTCTCAAGATAGTAGAGTTTGTTCTGTAGTGATTTTAAGGAGATTCTGATGTTACCGTTCACCTACCTGTCATCATTCATTAAACACTCAACTTCAATTATTTCAGATCTCAATATATTTGAACATATTGAAATATTAATAATTAAATTTATGATAAATTAAATTTTATTTTTATAATATTATTATACTTGTGTGTGTAGTAGTGAAGATGATGAAAATACTGTGTGTGGTCTAGAAGATTATATTCACATTAAATTGTGTGGATTAACTTGTAAAGAAGGAAAGGGAATCATTGAAATGTGACAATGATATGGAAAGGAATGAAACTTTGTTCTGTCTCAGTAATAACTTTAGAAATTAAAAGTTGTTTTTACCAATAACGGTGTTCTTGACAATGGCTTCCTTAACATTGTCGAATACTGTCTTGATGGCCTCAGTATCAGTGGCACATGTTATCCTGACATCAATCTTCTTTTCATCCTTATCTTCAACACGAGAAATGAATTTGTCCTTGATGTGATCTGCACATTGTCTCAAATTGGTGTCATCTCCTTCAAATTCTGGGAAAACTCTCTTGAAAACACCACGTTCATTCAACTTTTTAGAAAACAAGTCACTCTTATTCAAGAACAAGATAACAGGTGTCTTTTCAAAGAAGTGAGAATTGACAATTTCATCAAATAAAAGTATGGATTCGTCCAAACGGTTTGTACTATCATCTTCGTAACACTTTTGATCAAATTCACTCAAACTGGCAACGAAAATAATGGCAGTGACATCATCAAAGCAGTGAATCCTATTATTATTATTGAAAATTATAAATTATTAATTATTAAATTATTGTGTGTATAATTAATGTGGTAAATAAAAGGATGGGAGAGATGAGAATACGTACCATTTCTTACGTTCGTTTCTTTGACCACCAACGTCAATGAGAAGCCTATATTATTGTAATTATTATTATCATTGTTGTATGATGAAGGGAAACATCAAGGAATGTCATCAGAATGTCAAAGTATCTAATTAGTATTTTGGATTGTGTTTGTTACTTACATTTTGAGTTCATCAATTTCGAACCTCAGCTGAACCACACCAGTGGTTTTTATTCTGCAGTGGAGGACATCTTGTTGGTTAGGAACATAGTCTTTTTGAGAGATTCTCTTCAAGTTTGTATAGAAGCTGTATATTGTTGTTGTTATTGTTATGATTATATAATAATAATAATTAAATAATAATTATTGTTATTGTTGTTCTAAGTAAATACTTACTACTCAGTAGAGTCCAACAATTGGAATTCGTTTCTACGTTTATAAACAGTCTGTATACCAGCATCTTCCCATAAATCCTTCAAGTCATTGGCAAAGGCTTCATTGTAGACCTTGTTAATATTCAAGAGTGAGTCGTTTTGTAATTCAAGGATTTTAGCAGCCTTTTGTCTATTCTCTGGGTTCTCAATAGGAATGTTGAGATCATGAGAGGCTTGAATAAGAGCTTGCATAGATTGGAGAACGTTGGAGTGAATAGTATCAACGAAACCAAGTAATTCGTGTTCATTATAACCTCCGTCGTGTATAATTCTGATTTGCTGTGGTATTATGATTATAAATTATAGAATTTGATTAGTGAATATAATAAATATATAATATTGAATAATAATAGAATAGATAGTATGATGAATGACGTTAGAAAGGAAGGAAGAGAATATAATGGAATACGGTTCACATATTTTGTTAGGTAGTAGTGGTAGTAACAGGTGTTCACATTCCATGGAAGTTGATATTTGGTGGTGGTGAATGAACCCAAACGATGATCGTCATCAACATCATATTGTCATCATGATGATTATCATTGGATAACAGCATCATCATTAGCAATAAGTTTTTAAAACAGAAATAATTTTTGGAGGGAAACAAATAGTAACGGTTTCATGTGGGATGCCAAAATTTACAGTAAAAAAGAACAAGCACAAGCACAGGATGAGGTTCATTGCCATTCGTCATCGCCATGATTGTTATGATTAGGAATGAAGATATGAATTATCCATAGTATATAATTATGAATAAAATTGTAAATGGGTAACAAGACAACAAGACATTAAAAACATTATTGTTATCCACCAAATTATCATCATTAACAACAACATACCTTGAACAATGTAGATTTGCCAGATTCACCAGCACCTAACAAGAGTAATTTAATCTCGCTATCGTTTAATCTATCATCACGGAGCATATCATTAACCTTTTGGTCAATTTGTTTTCCGTTGTTACTTCCTAGACCACAGGCTTGACCCATTTTAAATGTTTTGATGAAGTTTTGATGTTTGTGAGTTGAATGTTTTAAATGATGAATGACTCAGAACACTTCTGCCGTTTGATGAGTGTGTTTTTGTTTGCGACGCGGCAGTTACGTTAGAATTTTTTTTTAAAGAAGGCTGACAAGTGAAGGATGCGTTAAATTACCAGTCAAAACAGTTGAACCAAAGAGCATGATGTACTGGTAACCCAATAATATTCTTTGATAGTGAAAATACCTCAAAATTCTAGCCATTCTCCAAAAGAAGAACAAATTGATAGCTGTTGCAAAATTCACCTCAACTTCTCATTTATCTTTGAGTCAATACAACAATTGGAGTTGTAAATCATGAGAGACTCCAAAAAGTTCCTGGCATTATTATCTGTCATTTCTACAAGTTGGAATTTTATGGGAATCCTTTTCCAGAAAGTACAAGTGAGCGTGACCTGTCAACAAAATACTTTCGAACGATCCCTATGACTGTTCAGGGTTCGAAAGACAATTAAAGTCTTAGTAACATTGAGACTATTCAAGGTTTTTGTGGACCTCTTTGCTGTAAATCGAATAGAGTTTCTTCTGTAAAGAGAGTTTGCATAATGTTTCGCTCCAATTCTCTAGCTTGCCTTTTTAGAATAATGTAACGATATGGTCTTGTTCACAAAGCATTGTAATAATGTCATTATTATTGTTATCAATGGAGTGAACGAACAAGGTGCTGAATTATCAAATCTATATCTGTTGATGGAAATTAATTACCTTTCGTTGCTTCAGGAGAACAAGTAAAGAACAAGAGCCGTTGTGAAGGTGAAAAAAGAAGGAATTTCCCCATAAAATTTATGAAATTCGATCATTTGCAAATATTGTAATGAATTATGTATGGTTAGCTTCTAAACAGTGGAGAATGAGATAAAACCTCTGGAGCTTCATTAGCCAGCTCATAAAGGATAACACATGCCACAATCTTGGGACAGAATATTAGTTATTATTGGAATACAATTTATAGTGATCATAAAGCCGTCATAGCTCAGTTGGATAGAGCACAGGACTTCTAATCCTGGGGTCGTGGGTTCGAGCCCCATTGTCGGTATCTGATTTTTAATTTTCTGGTTGCTGTTTAATATTGAATAACTTGTTTGGTTATCATCTATGTAATCACATGATATGAATGGATATGAATTGAGTAACATTAACAATATTAATAGATGAATAGTAACAATGATTGTTATTTACATAAACAGCTGTCAACCCGACTGTTCATCATGTTGACTCTGTGATGATTCATCAATAAGCTTCTTCGATCCATCCTCCTCGAACACATTGGTATCATCAGTTGCTTCTTCCTCTTGAGTGTAATCTTGCTTGGAGAATAAGGACATTGTGAAATAATAAAAATTATTAATTTATTAACAACTTTCCAATAAATTAATTTTGAAAATTACCAAAATTAAAGCCTTACCACCTAATCTGTACGACGATGAAAATTTAAAAAAGACCACAAATGGTCAGCAAAATTGAAAATTAAGAGAACAAAATCCTTTAAAAAATCATTTTGCCCCAATTTATCGAAAACCAAACAATGAGTTGTCTTATTTCTGGACAATCCTTAATAACTTTGAATTCATTGTAACCGATGATAGCTCAGCTGGTAGAGCATGGGACTGTAGCAAGAAAAACTGTCATCCTGTGGTCGGCGGTTCGATTCCGTCTCATCGGATAATTTTAATTTCATCTTACACCATTGCTGTTACAAGAGGATATTAGATATCCTATGTTTTGTAAATTTAATAAAGAGAACAACCTTTTTGTACCAAAATTTCAAGGGGAATTCCTCTTATTTATTATCACACCCAAGTGGAAGATTTCTTTCTGATTATCAACAGCTTCAAACAGCTGACCGTTTTCTTATTCAATATTAAGATTTTGATAATCTGAGTGGCTACGGCCATATCACGATGAACGCACCTCATCCCGTCCGATTTGAGAAGTTAAGCATCGTCGAGCCACATCAGTACTGAGGTTGGAGACAACTTGGGAACCTGTGGTGCTGTAGTCTTTTTGTTTATTTGTTTTTTCACTAGTTCACGTTTACTTATCAATCCCCCTTAATTGTTGGTCAAGTTTGCTTCTCACATTCTTTCCAAGTTCTGATTGAACTGCTCCATCATAAATATTGATTATTAAGATTCGCTACATGTTCAATATCAATAGTCGAACAAGGCATTAAAATTTATTAAAATACCACAAACATTTTGCCATTCTTCGCTCCACAACCAACAGAATAAAAACTCTGTTCCTTATGCAATTCTCAAAACCATCTTTCTCGGCCAATTGGCTTTGATCGAGTGTAGTATCTGTTCTTTTCAGTTTAATAGCTGAAAGCAGCTCACGGGTTGCATCTACTATTAACTCAATTTTTTGTAGGGATCAGGGTTTGAGCTTAATTGCTCACTTTGATTTGGTTTCAATCAGACATTGCACAAACCGTCAGATTAGGAGCCACCTAACTCTTTTAATTAATTGAAAAATCATTGCACAAAGAAATCTCAATCAGAGCAAAATTGAGTATTTGTCAAATTCCGAGCATGTATGATGACGAATTTTAAGAATGGCTAGCTAACCTGGTAATAAGTATTTCAATTTAACATTCGGAATATTTCACTTTTTGAATATCCAGAAAACTCAGAAATATTGCAACTTTATCTTTTCTTAAAACTTTATAAATTTTCGTCCAATTTCTTCTTGAGACTCTGGACTAGGTATAGAGCTTGTTTTTCAAGATGGTTTTGGTTTAGATTTTTGTAAGGAACTACTACACTGTATGCTTTCTGATCTAGAAAGAACTTAAATGATTGGAATAATTAATTTTTCGTTACAACCAATGCTATTTTATAGATGAGGAATATTTTTAAAGAGAATAAGATTCCCGTGTAGTCCAATGGCTAGGATACCTGGCTTTCACCCAGGAGGTCCGGGTTCAATTCCCGGCATGGGAGAATCATTTTGGTTTCACGTCTTTTTTGAATGGAAATAGATACTCACACAGGATTTGGAAAAAATCAATTGTATTCTAACTTTTTTAGCTGATCTTGAAATAATTGCAGTCAATTGTTTAATTCTCCTATCTGATAAGTCATTTATCAATTATTATTTCACAAACTCGATTGACAATGAAGAAGGGAACAATCCCCAAGTTTATTCATCAAGACATCAGACAATCTTACACTATTCATTATCAACTAGAAGAAAGCCCTCCTCTTCACCACTTTCTCTAGCACAATTTCCCAACAAAACTTGTTGATTTTTTCTATCGTAAAAGAATGTGTAAATTTCAGAGTTGTGGAAAATATTCGAATGCTCAACAATGAGATTCAACATTTTCTGGAAAACATGCTTTCTTTCTTCAATGATTTCGTCTGGATTCGTAAATAGAGACCATCTCTTGAGTGGAAATTCAATTCTCTCATTCGAATTGACCTCTAAAGTTCCATCCCTATTATTATTATTATCAACACATTTACACATGATATCGAACAATATTTTGAATTGAGTATACTTTTTCTGTATTCGAAAGCCCAACAACTTTCCATTCACATTAAGCGTAACCTCAATGATATAGAAACATGAATGTTTGTTAAATGTTTTTGAGGAATCTTGAATGGTTGCAACAATCTCACACTTTTCAAAATACGTAATTTCACTCATGACACTGTGTTCCATAGTTTCGTATCTGCTTTCTAATCTTTGGAAGAAACTTCTTTCACGCATCTTTTCAATGGCCAAATCAACCAAAGTTGCACAACAAATAGCTGGAACTAAAACTGGATAGCCACTCACGATCATCCAAGTTAGACGAAAGGAGAGCCACATAGAAATTGCTTGTGTGCATTCATCTTTTGAATATTCGAAAGCCATAACTGCTGGAATGAGAGCTAGGGAGAAAGGTAGACCACATAGACGAAACAAACACAAATCCATATTTGGTTTACAATCTTGATATTGAATTCTGTCTTGGAAAATGGAGAGAATGAAGCTTCTGCCATACCTTTCGTCTATGTATTTCTTCCAAGATTTACAGACCTCTCTCAATGTTAGAAAGTGTAAGAAAGTGGAAGAAGTTCCGCCTGCTTTCTTTGGATTAAAATCTGAATCGTTTGGTTTGAAATAATAATCTAGAATATTACCAAATACAACTGGTTCGTTCAAATAATGAACATTATTGTAAACTAATACGAAAGATGAAGAATTGCTTCTTCTCCTTTCGAATATTTCAGACATTTGATCAACAATTTCACTTCTATAATATAAAAATTCATCATCATCATCAACATTCGAATCCAGTTCATCTTCCTGGTCATTGGAATCATTCGTCTGATTTCGAATAACAATTTCTCCATCAGAATTCTCCTCTTCCAATGGTTTAAAATTTGACAAGTAGAGAAAAATGTGTTCCAACTCGTTGGTCACTTCATCCTCCGTCGAAATCAATGTTTTCTGATCAATAATGGAGCTGCTAATTCGTGAGCGAAGATTTGACATTTTTTTATGTTTGAAAGTTTTTGATCTTTCTTAATTTAGCAAACGTGATGTCTAATTCTGAGCGAAGTGAAGAATGGACTTGTTTTCATTGTAAACTTAATAAAATATAAGTTGAGTATTTTTCCATGCTCAAAAAATTATCACAATGGCCCCAACACCAACTACACCAAAGAACAACAAGAAAACGAAAGACCTTAGCTCACCTTCTGCAGATAACTCCCACCCAATTAGTCCCACCCTTATTCAACCTTTTTTACGCTCTCAATGATTCTTGGTAAGTGTTCATTGAAGTGAGGTTTCAGATATCATCAAATGATATCTTTTTTATTTTAATTTCAGTTTAGTTATGCCATCCTATTCGCACCTCCTAATTTTTTTCTTATCTTTACTAATACTATTGATAAGTTTTTTTATAAGAGCCATATTTATTAATCTCGGGACCTGCTAATAAAGATTTATATCCATTAAAGCAGGTCTCAAGGCTGAATCACCTTAAAGGTGTAACAGTCCCTGAGCTTTAATACCCATTAGTATAATTACTTGTTCTCAATCTTGTTTTTATTAATTTGCAATGTAACATGAAAATTGAAAAACACGTTTTGATTAACAAGCATTGATAAATTATACATTCATTTTCATTGAAAAATATATTAAATAGTATTTTAGTATTAGAAAGTCTATACTAAATTTCAGTTTCGTTTCGGTACAATAGTAAGGCATAATTCCTCACATTCAACTCGCACCATATTCGAATAATTTCCAAATTCAACATTTTTCCAAATTTGGAAGAGAATTGTATCAATTCAAATTTATCAATTCACATCAAATAGATGTGTGTTCGATGCCATGAATTTCATAAAAATTACAAATTTTCGTTATTAAACGGCTATTTTTTATGCCTTTTATGAAAATGCAAAAAAGGAAATTGTATTTTTCTCAGAAAAACACATCAATGTGTTGTGACAAACGTACGTGGCCAACAGGAGAGAGATGATAATAGAGAGATTATTCGAAACTCAGAATAAACTTATGGAACGTGAATTCAATAAGTGTCATTGATTTGGTGTCCGAAAACAATCATTGATGGTTGTGAACTGAGATGTAGCGCGTTTACATCAAATTTCATTGCCATATCGTGAGATGAAAATGTTAAGGATTTGGCAATTATTGAAAAGACTTATGTTATTTGAAAAGATTTCAAAGTTGGCTCAATCTTCAGCTAATTATCAAAAGCTTGTTGTTTGATTTCTTGTCTTGTTTCAAAATAAAGAATTTTAAAACACAAAAAAGTTGTTTTGCCAAATTGCTTAAAATCATGTGCAAAGCCAATCTCCAGACGTGGCATCAGATATTTCAGATAGCATAGACGATTCCTCTATTGAAAATTATTTGTCAATTCACACAACTTTACAATTTCAATTTCCAAATGTAAATCCTTAATTTTCAGTTCCAAATTTATAAAATTTACAAAATCTAAAATTAAAAATCTCAACAAAAAAAAAATGGCAAACAATCAACGAACCCTCACGCTTATTCCGTACGGAGAGGCAAGAAACGAGTGGCCCGATGACGGAAATCACATAATTGCAAGCTATACCGAGGATGCGGTTCTTGTTTATCAAGCATTTAATGATGAAATTGCAGATTATGCGGTCAAACATCAAAAGTTTGATGGATGTCCTTCGTATAATGATACCCGAATGACCTGGGTGAAATCCAATTGGCTATGGATGATGTATCGATCAAATTATGCAACTAAGCAAAATCAGACAAGAATTCTTGGGTTGTGGTTGAAAAAAAGTGCCTATGATGATATTTTGAAAAAGGCAAGATTGAAAGGAGCTGGAGCTGGGTTGACTAGAGCTCAGTGGGATCCTGATTATTCACCAGAATTGGAGCCAATTAAGAGGAGGAGGGATTTACAATTAGGAATTAAAAAGAGAGAAACATTTAGGAATGGAGAGGATTTTGTGGAGATTGTAGATTGTACTGAATTGGCTCATATCAGTAAAAAGACAAAAACCATTCCACATGAGAGAGTCTATACGCCTGATAATGAAGTTTGCATTAATTTACAAGTTTCAAAATTGTGTTGAAATGAAGCTTAAATTTGTAATTAAATGAACATTTGAAAAGTTGAAACATGTTTAAATGTTGAATGATAATTTTAATAAATGTTTGGTAAATCACAACAAATCTCTCGCAACCAGATTTCAGTGAGCTACCGAACTTTGTCGCGACCTAAATGATAAATTTGGCATTTCCATACCTGAATTAAATATTGATCGACGATAAATGATAATTATGAATACATCAACAAATCAATAAAAGGTTCATTTTCATCATACTCATCATACACACCATCGACTACTGTAACTAGATGTCAATGGACACAGAGGAATCATTGACTTCAATTACTTTTTTCTACACTCATTTAGAACATTTCTTCATGAAGAGTTAATTGGTACCGTAAGGTGAACGTTGTCATTTTATGATCTTCATTCAGAATTGAGAGATATGATCAATCATTGAATTCAATTTATTCGAAATATATAGTATTTCAAATGCATGTCGACATCTATCAACGATGTTTTGGTAGATGTTTGGTGCCATTTTTTGAAAAAGTTGTGGCACAGGAATACTCCGCAACGTGAAGCTGAGGTGCGGCTGGCGCCGAATATTCGAATCTCAACTTAAAAAAATAGCAATGTCTAATAACCAGCAAACAAATGTCATTGCAAATAATGTCCCAATGAATACCAACACATGTTTACAACATTTACCAACAACAAACATGCTACCATCCATAAAGGATCTAGTTTCGAATAGTCATCCTTCTCTTAACCATCTACCACCACATGAATCTCAACACGATGTGTTTTCCACTCAAAGAATCAACTCAATACCTAATATCCATAGCAATGGTTCAATTGCAAACCCATTTGTAGTAACAAGCATGGACACATTGAAACACACATCACCTCCAGTTCTTCGACCTTCTCAAATATCACATGTAATTTACACAGCTCCATCTTATCAACAACCAAGTAAGATGTTACATCAACATGTTGCATCGCCATCTAACATCATGGAGTTAAAACAAGATGTAATACTTTCCACTACTAATTATCAACGTGTAAACATGAAGAATGAAATGCAGGACACATCTAACATGCACATGTCCAAATCTCAATTTGAAAACATTAATCTGGAACATAGATGTGAGCAGCAAATGCTAATTATTAATCAATTACAAATGGAAAATAAGCAATTAAAGGATGAAATTGCGCAATTTAAGAGGAAGAGAGATGAATGCATTCGAGAATCAACCCCAACTAAGAGAAAAACATCTAATTCTAATGGAAAAACTCCATCATCATCTTCTACACCCGCATGCATTACATTTAGTTCAATGGCATTTGATGAATCATCTAGTTCAGACCATAGCGAGATTGATCCTTCTCAAATGGTGGTCAATTGGGGTTCGAAAACGTATTACCTCGTGGGAGCATTCAAAGCAATCAGCTCCAGAACTCGCGTGTTGGTCAATTTTGTTCCCATGTTTGAAAAGGAGTTTCCAGAGAAGGAATGTAAATTAGTTCTAACTAGTGAGGAATTCAAACGATTGGCTAAGGAGAATCCACATCTATTCAAGCAGAGCAAACATACATGGAGAGTTTCATTGTTCAGCTCTGATTTTTATCAATATGTAAAAGCTAAAACTGGTCATTAATGTAATTCCAAATGTTATATCAAGTTGGTTTAATATATGTATGCATTCTCATCCATCTCATGCATTTACTCTAGTTTAAATATCATTAGATATTTCATGCATGCTAATGCTCAATGAAATATTCAGCATGGCAGCCACATTCTTGATTGGAGTCTCAAAGTGAGGTCTCAACTGATCATGTGATTGGAGTCCTGCAAAACGTCATGCAATAGTCACGATAATAATACAAAACATGGTTTGTGTATTCAATCATCATCAATCATGTGTTCATAATTTACAATTTTGGATTCATGATTTTCACGTCCGTTCAATAATTCTTATATAGAAAGATCTAATTGAAATATAAATCCGATATGCACATCCGTCCCACATCATCTCTGCATGCATCTTTGATCAAAATCTCAATTAAATAGTATTCATCATATCATAGCATCATTTACTAACATCATCTTCATCATCAAAATTAACAACAATAATTAATTTCTTCTTCCATTATAATTAATCAAGGAACCACTCTCTTCCTCTTCTCCTAAAGCACCTCCAATGGAAGCACCAGAAGAACCAGAAGCCATTCTAATCGATCTTGTTGTATTCGGTGAAGGAAGTGAAAGATACGTAGCCGATCCAACCAACTCTCCCAATCGATTATGCAATGGAACATACAACCGACCTGTTAATTGTTTGTATTGTCGTTTTAGAATTTGATTTCTCAGGTACAAGTAATCGGCAAATAATACTAGGGTCATCATGTAGAGGGCATTCTTGGAGAGTGTAGTAGCAGTGTTGAGGAGACGAACCGGGAGTTGGAGGAGGAATTTGATGAGAACGCCTAGATCGAGAAGGCTTCGTGAGGTGTTGGCCATATTTTTTTTTAAATTTTTTTTTTTATATTTTTTTATATTTTTTTTAAATAGTGATTGTAAAGTATTAAGTATTATATAATTTAATTTTAAATCATTTCAATATCCTCTGTTTCTTCTTCTTCTTCTTCAAGATCAGCTCCAAGTGAGAATTTTCCTATATCATTATCATCCACATCTTCAGGAATTTCATCTCTTTCAACTTTCTGATAATGTTTTTGACTTTCTCTATTCTTGAGCAAGTAATAAATAGCTCCTGCCAGAATGATTGACAAAATGAGTACAGATCCAATTGTTACTAGAAGTAGAGCCATAAGATTTTCACTAATCATTCCACTCATGTTAGAATTCCCTGGAATGAACATTGAGAAATGAGGTTTTGGTTTCTTTGGACTCTCGTTAGGATGTGGAATGACTTTCTCAGTGCATTGTTGTAATTTTTCAGAGAGTTCATAATCCTCTGGACAATAAGGTGATAGCTTTCTAATAAGATTATTACTGCTATCAACAAAATAGACGGATAAACCATCGTTAGAGAATGCCAAACTTGGCACATGTGAAATCAATGTTGTAGTGGCTTCTCCATCTCCATTATATCCTATAACATTTTCAAATCCAGCAATTCGTCTAATAACTGCATTCTCATCATTGAGGTTGTAATGGAAAATTCCTATTGTTGAGAGATCAGAAAAAACAAGAGCATCTCCTCCTGGTGAAACTGCGAGACTTTGTGGCATACTCAAACAGGTTTCTCTTCCTCTCTTTCCTTCTTCCATATCGCATCTCTCGTTTGGTGTTCCAATAATTGTGGTAACTATTCCATTGGAAATCTTTCGAATGACATAATTCTTTTGATCGATGAAGAATAAATCACCATTTTTTGCACTAGAAAGTGAAGTAGGTCCATTGAGAATGCTCTCTTGTGGATCATATAAGTTATAGCCATGAATTTGTGAGACACCAGCAATGGTTGAAACAATACCGTCACTAGAAACTTTTCTAATAGTATGATCCATTGAATCGGCAATGAACAACTCATTGTCTGGACTCACTACCACAGAGGAAATATCCATAAATCTAGCTTCGAGTGCATTCAATCCGTCTCCATGACTACCTGCAACATTCGATAGGGATCCATTTGAAATCTTTCTAATTAAATCAAATTTTGGATTGGCAAAGAGTAAATCCGATTCTGTCTCTCCAAATGAAAGACCACCAATTGAACCAAAATATGTTTCGAATGGATCATCGTCCAATTCGGGATACGATTTCATTCTAGATCCTGCAACTGCTGTTACCTCACCATTCGAATATTTGGTAATGAATGCATCATGTGAAACAATAACTTCGTCATTACTTGTAACAATCAATCGGTGTGGAGATCTCACTTGGAAGAGGGTTAAGAGTTTGCCTTCAGATGTAATCTTTCTGATTTTATGGCTCTCACTTTCCACAAAATAAACCTCTCCCTTTCTATTCAAATAGACACCAGATGGTGAGTCAATTGTGGAATTTGTTGCCAGAATTCCATCTTCACTGGAGCCTTGCACACCAGTTCCAGCAATTGTTGAAACTAGATCGGTTTTTCTTGTCCACTTTCTAATTCGATGATTTGAAATGTCAGCAAAGTAAATATCACCTTCTTCAGTCACATAAATACTCTCTGGACCAATAGATGTTTCATTTCCTTTCTTTCCATCACCATTAAAAGAAGTTTGTCTATTACCAACCATAACTTCTAGTTCATTCGATACCAAATCAATTTTGCAAATAATTGATCTTTCAGCGTAGTACAAATATCCATTTCTTTCCATCACATCTCTTGGGTTATCTACAGTGCCCTCCAATTTACCAATGATAGTTGAGATAACACCCTCTTTAGAAATAACTCTAACTCTGTCATTCTTTGAATCTGCAATAAAGGTTTTTCCTAATGTTTTCGAATAAAAAACACCACTTGGTTCATTAAGGATAGCTGACAAAGCACTATGACCATCTCCTGCAAATTTTGAACCAGATCCAATAACTCTAACCAGTTTACCTTCATCATTGATTTTGAATAATTCTGAGCTCAGCACAATATATTGATCTCCATTGTTGGATCTGAATGAATTTTTAACATTCTTTACAAATTGAACACTCAATGCATCAATCCCTTCAATATCCAATAAATTATATATTCCTCCTCCTATTACTGTTTGAATAATTTGATTTTCATCAATTACTCTTGATTTGAAATATTCCTCAGAATCCAAAACAGTAATAATATCCTTTCCAGATTTGGATGAAACTTGTACTGAAATTGGATTAATTCTTGCTTGCATGGCATGTACTCCATTAAGACTGTTAATAGTTCCATTTCCAAACATTGGTTCATTTCCCTTATCTGTCATTTTGTAAATTATATTATGTTCCTCAAAGTAAATATTATTAGTGAGAGGTGACTGAAGCACTCCCTTCGAGAGGACAAACGGATTTCTTTGGATAGATACAACATTTCCATGAATGTCTAACTTTCTGATTTTGTTAAACTTCATTTCTGTGAATAAAATTTCTCCTCCAGAATTTACAAATATCTTGGTTGGATAAACTGTTGTGTTTAGTGCGTTGGTAGATACATCTGCATCAGTCAGGTAATCTTTTCCATTTCCAGCAATTTTGGATACATTTCCATCTTGCTCAATCTTTTTCAATGAGTTACTGTCAGCAACATATAGAATTACCTTATTTTCGCTATTCTTTCTTACAAAAATACTATTAATTTCAATGAAATCTGAAGGATCGGCACTATCAATTATAGCATTTGTAATATCTTTTACACATTTAGTTATTGCTTTGATAGTTCTTCTTGTTAGGGAAGCTCTCAAAATAATCTTTTTAGAATCAACAAGATATAAAACCTCCTCCATTCCTTCTCTTGAATATTTCATATCCGAAATTGAGACCCAATTTGCCTTATCCAAGCTCACTTCTTCACATACGAATGAATCACTCGAGGATTTGGCAATTAATTGCAAATCTCCCTTCCTGTCAATCTTCTTGATCATTCCTCCATTCCTCTCCTCAAACACATAAATTTCTCCTCTACCATTCTCATCATCATCACCTCCTTCAGAAATTGTCAATAACTTAGGTTTCATATATGCTAGTGAAGGTTCCATAGGAATACCACCAGCCAATACTTTTACTGTCGAAGGTATGAACTCATTCTGATCATTCTTTCTAAAAGTTAATCTCCTAACAGCTAAATTGATATCATCAACAAGAAGTATATCTTCAACTTGTTCTCCCTTCTCATTCCTATTCATAAAGATCATTGATGCAAAACCAAAACTTGCTTTCAAATTATCTTGTTCCGAAATCAAACCCTGACCAGCGATTGTCGATATCTTGTAAGAGAGTGGTTTCATCTGATTATTTGCACTACCAGTTATTTCTAATGAATTTGTTATTAGGATCATGATGACAGTCATCATCATAAAAAGGAAAAGCGAATTTCTTCTCCCTGTGATGTTCCTTGTTATGTTATTAAGGAATTGTGGTGAGGAGTTGTGCATTTTTTTTTGGTGAATTTCAATGTGAATTCTCCGACCGGGTCCTTCCTCACAATAAGTTAATATTATTGTTACTCGTTCTTTTTGTGTGAATTAGTGATTCGAATTATTTCTCTATCGTTTTGTGATTCATTGCTTTTCCATTTTTTTAATTTTAACTTTCAATTACAAAATATTACATGATTAATAAATGGATTTCATATAATCACTGATTGTTCTTGCACATTCCACATGGTTAAGTTTTGAAGCAATTTGATACGGAGTTAAACCATCCTAATATTATCAATTATACAATAATTAAATATTAAATTAATAATATTAATTTAAATTATGACAATTACCTTGTTGGGAAGAAGAGGAGCCATATGCTCCAGTAAAATCCTCAACACTTCCACTTGATTATTCTTTGCAGCCACAAATACAACACCTTCATCTTCCTGATTTTTCCTATCAAGGCTTGCTCCACATTGAATAAGCATTCGGACAACTTTTGAATTTCCAGAAAAACAAGCAACCATCAATGCACTCGATCCATTCTTCATTATTATTATTATAATTTTCATTATTCCATTCATCAATAACAATTCCATCATCATCAAATAAATTTAAAATAAATTTAAAATATTCGTGATCCGACGAGTTGATTCTTCACATTGGTGGTTAGCAGCAAAATAACCTACAAATTCCGATTCTGGATTGGCGCCATTTTCTAGCATGGTTCTCACAGTTTCCACTCGATCAGTGTCCAAACATGAAAAAACAAATTCCTCCTCGCTAATGAAGCTCATGTGTTGATTCATTTTTTTTTAAGGTTATGAATTGTTTTACAAAATCGAATAGCCATTTTACAATTTTGTTAAATGCTTTAAATAATCATTTACTGGAAAAAATGAAAAGAAAGGATTCTTCAAAACTATTCGAAAGTGAGGACGAACGTCGATCCTCAAAGATACAAAAAACAAACACTGAATCATTCTCATTTCAAAATATTGATAATTCAGATTCCGTAATACTAACTCTTGATTCGAATATCGCATCCACTTATCTGAAACAACACTTATTTTGTGGTAGAGATGATCGAAACAAGGAGAAAGTCCGCAAATTTGCCTATCGCATATTGAAACTCGGTTTCGAACAAGAAGAAGAAGCAATTCAATTGATTCAAGAATCAGGAATTGACAGTAAAAAAGAAAGATTTCAACTTTGTGATTTGTGCATTTCTCTATTCAGCAATAGCGAAATGTGTTGGCTTGCTTCATTGTTCAACTTGTGGAATTATCGACCATTTGTCTTATTGGCAGTTCAACGAAGTGTTGATGCTTTAGGATATGCCACTGATTTTCAAAAAGATGGAGAAATTGTCAAGTTTGCAGTTGAGCACTGTGGTTATGCACTCCAGTTTGCTTCAGAAGAGATAACAAAAGATAGAGAAATTGTCTTGGCAGCAGTTAAATCAAAAGGTTGTTCACTGGAATTTGCTTCTGAAGAATTGAAAAGTGACAGAGAAATTGTTATGGAAGCTGTTAAGCAAAATGGTTGGGCACTTGAAAATGCTTCTGAAGAAAGTAGGAATGATAGGAAAATTGTAATGTTGGCTGTGGAGCAATATGGTAAAGTACTCGAGTTTGCATCTGATGAATTGAAGAATGATAGAGAAATAGTCATGACAGCTGTCAAGAGAGATTACCAAGCTCGAATGTATGCTTCTGAGGAATTGGCTGTTGATAGAGAGGTTGTTCTTACAGCTGTTAAGCAATCTGGTTGTTATTTTAAGTTAGCATTTGCACAATGACAGATGGCTGTTCAAATTTCATCTGCAACAGATTGGAGAACATAGAAGTGAGCTACTTCAACATTTCAAATAAAGATATCGATTGCTAATCGGTTTTTCATAACGAAAGAAAAATTAAAAGACTACAGCACCACAGGTTCCCAAGTTGTCTCCAACCTCAGTACTGATGTGGCTCGACGATGCTTAACTTCTCAAATCGGACGGGATGAGGTGCATGAATCGTGATATGGCCGTAGCCATTCAAATCATCAAAATCTTAATATTGAAATAAGAGAAAAATCCCCTTGAAATTTCTCAAAATCTTAATATTGAATAAGAAAACGATAAGCTGTTCATCAATTCAAGGTTTTTCTTGAGTGATAATAATTGTAATTATTGGCATGTCAAAATAATTAAAACACCAGATGAACAAAATGATTCTCCCATGCCGGGAATTGAACCCGGACCTCCTGGGTGAAAGCCAGGTATCCTAGCCATTGGACTACACGGGAATCTTATTCACTTTGAAAATATTCCTCATTTATTAAATATCCCAGATAGCAAAGTGGAACAATCCTTTTGCTTACCAACTGGCTCTTGCAAGGAAATTTATAAATCTCTATCTTACAATATAACTCCGAGGAGCATTTTAAGGAAATTCAAGATGAATATCCAAAAGAGTATAGAAATTCAACCCGAGAGTTGATGATTGATGCCGATCTTGCAAGTTTAATATTTGATAAGCTGAAAACTAGGATTGATTTGGATGCTATTAGTAAAATGGTAACTCCTTTCGGTGTGGATAGTGCAGGAACTTGGAAAGCTTGTGGAGTCAATGAAATGATGCGATTTAACAAGTACCAAATCGGAGAATATTTCAAAATTCACACTGATGGTCAATTCAAAAGAAACAATAATGAAAGAAGTATCTATACCTTACTAATTTATTTGAATGATGATTTTAAAGGAGGAGAGACGCGATTTTACAATGATCCAGAGATGATGGATGGAAATAGTTCCTCCTACTATAATCTCGTTCATACTGTGAAACCTAGCATGGGTAAACTTGTTCTATTCAATCAAGATTTTGCCCATGAAGGTTGTTCTGTTAGGAAGGGAACCAAGTTTATTCTTAGAACTGAAATAATGTATTTTAGAGTGGATGCAAGCTCATGTCCAAGAGATGACAAATTCGATCAATCAGAAATCTACAAGAAAATTGAGCAATTATTGAGGAAGAGTAGGGAACAGGAAAAGAATGGCGACGTCATGGCAGCTTCAAAAAGTTATAGAGCTGCCCAACAGTTTCTCGTTGAAAGTGGCAAGACATTCGAATATCTATTGAACAGACCACAAGATGAATTGAAAAGAAACACATATGAAAATCAATTCGAACAACTTCCAGATGAAATACTCGCAATTATTTTCTCATATCTGAAGGAAAGTGAAATATGCTCATTGATTTTACCATTGAATAGAAATTTGAATCGTGCAGGACGATCATCACATGTATGGAAACCCATCTATCAGAGATATTGGACTGATACTTCTTTTAACTCATTTTGGGAAGGGAATGACTTTACAGATTGGTATTACTGTTGCAATAATATTCGAAACTTCACAGAACGCTTATTTTCACCACTATGTATTGATATTACAAGTGAGATGACATTCTTTCAATTATTCAATGAGAAAACACCTCGTTCTGTTGAGCCATACTTTTTCAAACTTTTAGATCAGTAAGTTTAATTTTCTTTATCAGTCAACCAACAACTAAAGTTCAGAAATGCAAGTTTACTTTTATCTTGGTTTGAATCCTGGTTCAACTTTCTTATTTAATTCAATGTACAAAAATGATAGATATCACAAATTGGACAGGAGAGAAGATGTGAATGGATTCTTTTCTGAAATTTATTCGAAAGTTCAGCTATCAAAAGGTCATTCACTGGTGATTTCAATTCCTCCACGTTTTCTCATTTCTGATTACTTTTCAAATTTCAGTGATTATGTTCTTTATTCTAGAGTGCCTGCGTGTTGTTTCGTATCTAGACATGTCATGCTAGCTCACTATCATAACACTCCCAATTGCATTGTAATAGAAAAGGATGTAGGTGACATGAATTGTGGAGTAAATGTTACAATTAGTGTTGTTTCGAATAATCAATCACTTGCTGACGATATCCACTCATTCAGTGCTCCAAAATTAGAAACCATTTCTACAGAATGTATTGACCTACTGCCAAGTATCATCACGAATGAAACAACCACTCACCTCATTATTGTGAATTTAGAAAAGGATTTTCTTATTTCCATTCAGAAAATCCTTTCAAATCTCACCATCATTGAATCTTGTGATGCGAAGGAAGCATTCTTTGGATGTCAAATATTTGCTTCTCGTGAAGATTTCAGATCATTTTCATCGTTTCATAATCCTTGGAAGACCAATCAGTCAAATCCTTAATGTTTAGTTGACAAAAAACCATCAAATGTTTGACAAGTTTAAAACTCAAATAAATTAGAGGACTGATTTAAAAGGTGTCTGTTCTCTCTTGTCTCAATTCTAACACAACTTTGTTTGATAAATAAGGTCAATTTGGAGTGAAGAAAATTTCACAAGTCAATCCAGCAGATATTGAAAAAAGTTTTACAGTTTGGCGCCAAAACTTATCAAAAAAAAATGAGAAAAGTTCAAACGGGTAAGTTCTCGCTCTCTTTCTGATTTTGTTCTAAAAATTGTTCTGAATTCCCTTGTTGTTCATTTTGATCACAATGACAAACATTTGATGGCGGAATTTTAATGTTTTATTTAATATTGTATTACCATTATGACCATTGATGATGATCATGAATTGTTATTTTGTTATTTTTGGAATTGTGTGGATCGGATGATGAAAATATACAAATTTATGATCAATAATTTTGGATCACAATGATGGTGGTTGTGTATACAACATGTTTATTTCTTGTTTTGAATTTGGCAATTAATAGGAAAGAAATTTGAGATTAAAGCTCCCCGAGCAGAGAGTACAACAACAGAGGCTTTCTTTTCCACTACTTGGACACTTCTCAAGCAAGCTATTCAACAAATTTATCACAACAAGAGCTCTGAACTTTCCTATGAGGAATTGTATAGAAATACCTATAAAATAGTATTGAATAGACATGGCGAATCACTCTATGAAAATGTAGAGGCCTGCATGTTGGAGCAAGTAGAATTCATTCTCAGTAGTGTAAGTTTTGATTTCTCCTTTTATTAATCAGTGTGCAAATTTTAATTTTTATCTAATTGATGATCGGAATTAATAATAGGTTTTGAAAAAGTGTCCTGATGAATTATTTCTCAAGACAATATGCAATGTTTGGGAGGAATACAAGACAGAAACATCTGTAGTGAGCAGTGTTTTGATGTATTTGAATACAAATTATGCTCTCAAACAATTACAGCAACAACAATCTCAAAGTAGTGGAAATGGTGCAAATCAAACACCTGTTAAACACACATTATTCGTCTATGATAATGGTGTAGAAATATTCAAAAGAGTAGTTATTTATCAAAGTCAATCAGGAGTTAAAATTAAAAATATTGTAATTGAAATGATTGGAAAGGAAAGAGGTGGAGAATATGTAGATAGATTATTGTTGAAAAAAGTAGTGAGAATGCTATGTGAAATGAACTGTTATAATGATGTATTGGAAGAACCATTTTTAGAAACCAGTGCTCAATACTACTTGCAATTGTCCCGTGATTTATTGGCACAGACATCAATTACCGACTATTTGAAACTAGTCGATGAAAGATTAAGAGAGGAGGATAACCGTGTACAGTACTATCTCTCTTTTACAACAAAACCAAAAATTTCAAAAATCTTACGACAAGAAATGATTACCAAACATTTGGACACTATTACAGAGAGTCCAAGTGGATACATTTCCTTCCTCAAGGATGACAAGATTTCAGAATTGCACAGAATGTACAATTTGTTTTTGGGTAATGAAGAAGAACATTTATCCATCATGATAAAGCTCTACAAGCAATACATTACCGATGTTGGTATTGCCTATGTAATGGATGAAGAGAAATTACAGGGATCTGCAGTAACCTTCATTGAAGGTCTATTAGAACAAAAGAGAAAATACGACAGAATTACTCGAGAATCTTTCAAGAGCAATTCAAAATTTGAACAAGCTCAAAAGGAAGGATTTTCCATCTTTTCAGATGGTACCAGACAAAAGAGAGTTTCAGAATATCTTTCCCTCTATTTGGACAATACAATCAGAACTCTTGGTGATTCAGAACAAGAATTGGAACCAATCATGGAGGATGCTATGGCTCTTTTCAGATTCTTGAGAGACAAGGATATTTTTGAGAATTACTACAAGGTTCATCTTTCAAAGAGATTACTCTCCAAGGGACATCAAGCAAACTCTGAGAAAATGTTCATCTTGAAAATGAAAAAGGAATGTGGATACAGTTTTACATCAAAAATTGAAGGCATGTTCAATGATATGAAAATATCAGCCCAAACCAACGAACAATATCAACAACATGACGCATTCAAACTCAAACCAGAAAGAATGGACTTTAATGTAAATATTCTCACTCACTCTTTCTGGCCTGCCTATACCCTCAATAACATCATTCTCCCAGCAGATCTTAATTTGTGCTGTGAGTCATTTGCCAAATTTTACAATCATGTACATAGTGGAAGAAAACTTACTTGGCAAACCAGTCTGGGAGATGGTATCTTGACAGCAAGATTTTCGAGTGAAAAACATGAACTTGTCGTTTCTACCTATCAAATTTGTATTTTAATGCTGTACAATGAACATACCGAATATACCTATGCAAAGATTAAGGAATTAACTCAAATACCAGAAAAGGATTTAAAAAAGACTCTTACAATTTTATGTATGAACAAGACCAAAATCCTTTCCAAAGAACCAAAGACAAAGAATTTGGAAGATAATCACAAGTTTGTCTTGAATCAGGACTTTAAGAATGCCAATTATAGAGTAAGATTAGCCATCACCTCCACCAAGGAAACTGTTGAGGAAGTTCAAGAAACTGAATCCAAGATTGAATTGGAAAGAAAACCTGTTATTGAGGCTGTTATTGTGAGAGTAATGAAAGCGAGAAAGAAGCTCCACCACAATGAACTCATGTCAGAAGTTGTAAAGCAACTACAAAGCAGGTTTGTACCAAACCCTCAAGAAGTCAAGAGAAGAATTGAGAATTTAATTGAAAGAGACTTTTTATCAAGGGAAGTTGAAGATCACAAGACATACAATTATGTTGCATAAAATAGCCAAATTTTTTATTATTTTTCTGATTTAGAACACAGACATGTGCTTGAAAACTCTTTGTGGAACACCACCTGACATGAAAAGTAAATCTTCCATAAAGTTTTCCTTATTTCCGAACACAAATGCAGAGCTTTGGTAATATTCTACAATGTTTTCAAGTTCTGGGTATGAGTATCTAGATGAAACATAAACTGGGTCCAAAACGTTTTCTTCCATGAGGTAAACCTTATTTGGTGTCTTATTCTTATTTGTGTTAGCAGCAACAATGAGCTTGTTTGGAGCATTTTGTTGAATTATTCTTGACAAGGCTCTCACCAATGTATAATTCTTAGCATGTACCTTTTGTGGAACAGTTGTAGTGAAATCGTCAAGGTTACCATATTGATAACATGTATAGTCGTGTAAGAAATTATAATCATCAATAGCAAAGAGCATTGGAGTTGTCTTATCATTGATGAGTTCATCAAGAACAAACTTGAAAACAACAGAAATATTACCATCAGAAAGGAGAGCATAGTCACACAATTCGTAGAGCGTCGTTGGAACCTTTTGACCAGATTCTAATGGAAGAGTATATTCTCTGCTCAACTTCATTCCCTTCAAAATTTCAGTGTTGGCAGTCATGAATGCCTTCAAAAAGTCTCTAGTTGGGAGTGGAGCATCAAAGTATCCTTGCAAAACAGGTGATGGTTCAACAAAGTGAATTCCTTGAGTCCAGTGATAAGCAGATGGAATATGAACAACCAAAACTCCATTAGTGTAAGCATTGAAAACACAGGTGGCCAAACAAGCAGATTTACCACTTCCTTGAATACCCATAAGCAAGTATCCTGGATCAGTAGTCAACTTCTTCTTATTTTTAGACAAGCTTTGAATTTCGTTAACGATTGGCAAAACTGGTTCTCTGACAAGCAAACCTCTTTGTAAGATTTGTTCGAATGACTTATCCAAATCACCACCAGTACCAGTAACACCAAAGTACTTCTTATGATGTTCTGGGGAAATGATGAAAATCTTACCAACATCAGTTTCTCTCAAATGAGTTGAACCTTCAACAAAGAGATGTGGATGAGTAGCAAGCATGAATGGTTCGTATGGATTATCTTGCTTGAGAATGACAGCATCGAGGAAAGAATCAACTTCAAAGACTTCTTCACTTTCTTCCTTCAATTGAGCTTGAATTTCTAAATCATCTTCCAACAATTCATCTTCATCAATTGTGAGTGATTGAATAATAGGATCATTCAAATGTTCCATAAATTGATCAACTTCAGTTTGATAAATTTCTCCCTTTTCTTGAGCTTGTCTTTCCTTAATTTCCTTTCTTTGAGCTTGAACAGATTGGAATGGCATGGTAGCAATTTCAAGTTGTCTTTCAATGAAATCAGCCTTTTCACTTTGAGTCAAACTGTCAAGTTCTGGCAACATGGCATCTTCATCAACTTCAATACCGAATTGTTTGGCAGCATCAAAGACATTACAATATTGAGAAATGGTAATATCTTGTTCGTGAATATAATCTGGAATAGCTTCTCTATTGTTGAATTGTGGCTTGTTTCTAAAGTTAGGGAATTTGACAGTAGCGTCTGGTCTTTGCTTTCCTCTTTCTTCTTCAACAACATCTTCAACTTTAGCATCACCCATTTGCAAGTTAAATTGAGAAATTAAGCTCAAATCTGGAGAGTTGTATCTTTCCTTAATTTCCTTTTCTTCCTTTTCTCTAGCATGATCCTCATCTTCTTCTTCTGGATATTCCTCATCATCGAAAAGATCAATACCCTCTTCTTCTTCAGCTTCTTCCGATTCTTCAACAACTTCATCAGCTTCTCTGACAGCTAAGGTTTGTTCAATAGCAAGAGCCTTAGCAACTTCAGCTTGTTGTTCCAATTCAGCTTCCTTTTGAATTTCTTCAATCATTGGAATACTCAAAATATCCTTGCTAACCTCTTCTTCTTCAGATGAAGAAAATTCTTCCGAAGAGGAAGTGCTTGATTCTTGTTGTAAAATAGAAGGAATAGCAATTTGCTTACCAGAAGCAGCTTCTTGTTGAAGAGCACTAATATCAATACCAAATCTCTTGGCAGAGTTGGCAAGTTCTGGTGAAATTTCCTTTGGATTTTCTCTCATCAAGGTAGTATAAATCAAGTACTTGGCCAATTCATTAATCTTGTTTGCTTGGTTAACAAATTGAGGATCTTGAGCAGCATTATTATCAGTCATATCAAGAGAACCAATAGCAACACTAATCATTGGAGACATTTCTTGAACAAGTTTACCAACTTCGCTAATAGTATTGGAAACATCCTTAGCGTTTTCCGAGACTGTGGCATTCATAACTTGCTTTGGTGCTTTTTGTGAGATGGTAGAAACTCTATCTACAAGTTTAGCATGAATATCAAATTCAGAAACATCAAAAGTATCTAATTCTTGGTCCACTGCTGTCATTTCAGCAACATCTGCATCAGTTAAACCCAATAGGTCATTCTTTTCAAGGAGGAGAGCCATATCTTCCATAGCTTGTTGGTGTGGATTTATATCTTCAACGTCTTCATAGTCGTCTATATCTTCATAATCTTCTTCTTCTCCGGTTTCCTTTACAGTTTCTTCAGCATCCAACAATGTATTTGCGTCATTGAAGTCTGCATCATTATCAGCATCGGCATCTTCCAATGCAAACTCGTCAGAGAAGTTTGGAGCAAGAGATGGTTCTTCAGCATAAGGAACATCTCCTTGCTTCTTTTCTCTTTTAACTAACAAGGACATTCTGCTATAGGCGTCGAACAATTCTCCAGAGTAAATTTCTTCCAAGACTTCAGTATCAAAATCCTTAGCATCAGCTTCCATTTGTATATCATCAAGCTCTTCAGCGATAGTTGCCGAAGAAACTTCATCAGCTTCCTTTTGTAATTTTGAATCAACTCCCAGTGTTTTTTTCAATGAAAGACTTGGCTTTGTTGTGTTGAAGAAGGCAGTTTGATAGAGTCGCCCGTCCAACAAATGTCTACGGACAAGTTTATTATTTTTGCTTCCAACAGAGGCGACCCTTTTTAACATTTTTTATATTTTCAAATTTTTTACAATTTTTTATTTTTTGTTTGGCTTCTTTTATTTTGATGAAAGATTTAAAGATGATGAGAAGTAGAGTGAAGTGGATATTTAGTTATTTATATATTGAATTGAATTGTTGTTGAATTGGTTTTGTTGGTGCTACAACTTGAGAACATCTTCGCCAGAAATCAAGAAGAGAAAATTTTCAAAATAACAAAAAATTCTCCAACAATAATCTTCAGTGGCTTTATCATGGAGGACAAATGGGTTAATAGATAAGGAATGAAGAAGAAACCCCACAAATAATAATGGCTCATCATGGATAGTATTAAAGGCTGTTGTATGGTCATTAGAAGTTATTATCAATTTAGAAAACAAATACAATAACAATACTGACAATGCAACAACAAACTGAAAACAACCTTTCTTCATCAATTCTTCTCGGTGATTTGATTGCCAAATATCCAAAAGGAGGACCTCTCATATTGAACAAGCTTGGTATTGACTATTGTTGTGGTGGTCAGAGAAGTTTGATTAGTGTTGTTCAAGAATCATCTTCTGTTAGTAACATTGAAGAGGAATGTCTTTCAATCATTAAACAAGTACAAGAGATGGAAATTCAATGTTGCCAACAACAAGAAGACAATAACAACACCTCTACCTCTCTTCAACAAGGAATGGTTGATTGGAAAGCTTCCCAACTTGTACAACACATTATTCATCATCATCATGATTACCTCAGGGAGAATATTCCTGTTCTTTCCCAACTCTTACTCAAGATTTACACTGTTCATATGGGAAAGTTAATTCAACAAGCCAGACAATCATCAGGAGAGAATGAGCAAGATGTAGCCTCAACTCATCCTTCTATTCTATTGATGGAGAAGATGTACAAGATCTTCCAAAGTCTTGCCACTGAATTGCTTGTACACTTGGTAAAGGAGGAGAAGGATGTCTTTCCACTAATCATTCAATATGATGAACAACAAGATAAAAGTAATCCATTCTTGAAGAGTAAACTAGCATCATTGATGGAGGATCATGATGAAGCTGGCAAGTTGATTAAATTGTTGGCTTCTATGAGAAAGGAATTGCCTGACTATTGCAAAACTGTGGAGAATACAAAGAGATTGCTCACCGAGTTGGAAGAAAACTTGTACATTCATGTTCATTTGGAGAATAACATTCTCTTCAAGAGAGTTCTTTCATCATTAAATATTTAACTTTTACCACCAAGACTTGTCTGATTATGATTGAAATAGATTATCTGACTAATCAACTTATCGAGTGTCTACCTGAGCAAGCCATCCAAGTTTGATTATCACTGATCTAGTGTAAAACCCACTAGTGAGCAATTCATCAAGGTGCAAGTCCATACTGATACCACCATCCTAAATCTAGCAATTTTGATTCGGAAATATATTAAAACAATTCACACAAATTGAAATAATTTAAGTTATTGTTTTAATGAGTTACAAAAGTTGTGAAATCTAGGTTGGATGCAGTACACATCCCAGTAAATGATATTTACAAAAAGGTAATTGTGTCATGTTAGTAATCGAATTACTTGCTTTCAGTAGTCTTTTCAGACTTTTCCTTCTTTTCCTTCTTCTCTCTCTTCTTTGGAGCAGTCTTTCCTGATGAAGTTTGATACTTGGTAACAGCCTTGGTACCTTCAGAAACAGCGTGCTTAGCCAATTCACCTGGGAGGATCAATCTGACAGCAGTTTGGATTTCACGAGAAGACAAAGTCTTAGTACCATTGACTCTACACAATTGAGCAGCTTCATTGGCAATTCTTTCAAAGATATCTTGAATGAAGGAGTTCATGATAGACATAGCCTTGGTGGAAATACCAATATCAGAGTGGACTTGTCTCAAGACTTTGTAGATATATGAAGAGTAGGATTCATGTCTAGACTTCTTCTTCTTGTCGTCCTTTTCACCTTCTTCACCATCACCGGAAGCCTTTGTGGTCTTCTTGGTAACCTTGTCCTTCTTGGTTTCCTTGGTCTTATCCTTGCTTTCAGTGGATTTCTTAGTCTTGGCTGGCATTTTATTTATCTAGGTTGTTGTGAATTTTGTTTTGTGTTGGTAATTGCTGGAAGGCCTTTGCATTTTAAATAAGCTTTTAAAACCCGTAACGTCTTTCTCATTTTTTGACTTTACAAAATTCAAAGTGGATCCAATTTTTTTTAGCTAATGTGGTGATGACCTGGCTTGAAAAATCTGATTGAATCAACAATGGAGGTGAGTGGATCGAAAGTTTGATAGAAAAAAACAAAATGTCGTTATGCATAAATAGTGCCACCAGTCAATTCGATAACAAAATGTTTTACTTGTAGTCAACACTTCTTGAACAAATTATATCGGAACAACATCAAATTATTTTAATAATCAATCGTAAAGTGTAATTCTCTAAAAGTGATGGTTTTTGAAAACATTTTCGCGCCAAAAATCTACTGTTGTTATTAAATTTAAAAAAATGACTGAAAGCCTTCTCTCCGTATGTAACTTGATTAATTAATTGATGAATATTTAATCCGATATTTAACGAACCTTATTACATTAATATTGAATGATAAAACTTGTAATTGATCGTGTTTGGATGCTATTTAAATAGGTAGTAAATACTTTGGATACATATTATACTGTTCTGGTGGCAGAGTTGGAACAAATTGATGCTGATATGGATGTTATTCATACCTTTATAAAAAGGTAAGTTAATTTTGAATGGATCAATGGTATAAATATTCAATCATGTGAATTATTTAATTTCTGTGTGATGAAATAATAGATACGGAAATAGGTATTGGGAAGCATCGTTACATAAACTGACTAGAACTAAAAGACAAAAGGAGAATATGGTAAGTTTTAAGACAAATAATAGAAGCTCATTCAGTTTCATCAATCAAAATTTTCTCGTTTTACTCTGTCTTATTCAATTTTATTGGAAACAAATCAACAGCTAAGAGATGTAAAATTACAAATAGAACTTTTCAACATTCATTTGGAATCAGGAAGAGAATTATGCAATCGATTGGAAAGAGTTCATCCAATCATTGTCAGACCTAGGGAGGAAGATCTCAATGAAGAACAAACAACAACACAGGGAGGTAAGAAATCAAGTGGTCAAAATCTTCCACGTAAAATCCTCTCCGATGGTTCTGTACAAATTGGAAATAACATTAGAGAGATTAGTATTGCTTCGAGTATTCTTGCTTATTCAAATGGTATTGAGATGACTGGAGGAGATTCTGATTCTGATTTGGAAAATTCTGGAGGAAAGAAACAGAGAGTGAATGTACCTCTTGCTTCAATAACAGCTCGACAAAATCCACTCACAGCAGTACAACCAGCAAAGGGTAATAATCTCAATTCTTCCAATAACACAACACCAGGCTCAACAACTGGCCCACCTGAACTCAACACGAGTAATGTCTCTGCCATTCTAGGATCTGCTCAACCTCTCGCATCAAAGGATTTGGGTCTCAACAATAGGAAAAAGAAAAAGAAGATCCAACCACCTCTCAAGAAGGACATATTCAAGGAAGGTTCTTTCACTCCAACTACTGCAAGTTCTTCTGAAACTGATGACGATTTTGGACTCTAAATTCTCTACTACCTAGGTTTACTAACTTGTTTGATAATATTCTAAGCTAATTTGAATCTGAAATGGTACTGAAATTAATGAAGATACAATTGTAATTATTAGAAAATGATTTTACTGTTCTTCATTTGCTTTTTGCTCAATAGTTTTAAACTTTTTCAAAAAGTTTTGGAAATCAGAGCTAATTCTAATGGATTGACGATTGAGATTCTTTGCTGTTACTGGATCAATTGCAGAATTGTTCGGATCAAAACCAGAAGAACGTGGAGTCATCATCATTGCACTCTCTTGTTCATGAAGATGCTCATCTGAAAAACTAGCTCTTGCAATCTTTTCCTCAGCTGTCTGTGTAACAAATTTGAATTTACCATCATTCTTATACTTGTTTAAGAGTTCTTTTTGCCATGGTGCAATTTCTTCTTCCTTCTTTCTTGGTGAATCGAGAGCTACAATGGATCTACGTGGAGTTGAAGAAGGTGGTTGTGAAGATTGCAATATCTGAGGTGGCTGTTGAACATCGACGTCTGAGGTTTTTCTGAGAATATCCAATGTTGGAATAATTGGTTTGGTATTTGGAGGTTGAGTTGGAGTGGTTTCTTGATGATTGATTGGTTGTGGAGTGGTAACTGGGCTAGGTTCTACAGTTGTGAAGGTTTCAATGTGTTGAGAAGTTTCAGATTCAGATTCAACAGGAGGGAGAATTTCTTGTTTTGTTTCAACAACTGTTGGTTGACTGTTTGATGTTGATACAAGTGGTGCTTCATCTTTGGCAGGTTCAGTGAGAGGTTGTTGGAGATCTTGGACAGTAGACACTGGCTCTTGTTGTAGCTCAATAACTTGCTGAGTAGCGGTTGGAATTGGAGTTTCTTCTACATGAGGTTCTTCCACAATTTTCATACTTTCAATTGTTTCTACCACAGGATTTTGAATGGCAATTACATTTTCATTACCAATATTATTATTCTTTGTTTCCAAAACAGTTTCTTGTTGAGTTTCTGTTAATCTGCTAGCCATTTCCATTTCTTCCTCTTCTTCCATCAAATCAGCTGCATTGACAATTTCCCAAAACTTTTCCTGAGTTACAATTTCCACAACTTGATTTCCAAATTCATCCTCATAGACAATTTCATCTCCAACACGAACATAGAATTGAGCACCATTTTCATCCTCATAAATGATTTCATCGACCATTTCCTTTCTAACTTCTGGTGTAGTAACTGGTGATTCATCTTCTAATTCTTCTTCCACTTCTTCTTCAATAACTACTTGTTGAGTTGATACTACTTCTTGTTGAATTGGTTCTCTAGTTGGCAACTGAATTGGTTGAGGAGTTTCTTGAATTGTTTCCGTTGCTTGTTTCTCTTCTTCTTCTTCTCTTGTAGAAGTTTCTGGAATGTCTTGAATTGGAATTGGAATGACCTTCTCCTCTACTGAAGTAGAAGCAGTAGTGGTGTGTACTACAGTTTCTGGTTGGCTCTCAACAATAGGATCCTGCTTCACTTCTTGAACAACCTTGATTGTTTCCTTTGGTTTGTTGTGTTTATCTTCTTCCTCTTCTTCAACTACAATGTACGAATCATTGACATCTTCCTCATAATCCTTCAACAAGGTAATTGACTCCTTCTTTGGATAGCTCTGTGCAAATGCTTGATTTTGTAATAATTTGTTATCCTGTTGATTAATTCTATGAATGACACTCAATCTAGCTCTATTTCCCTTTCTGGATTTCTTTTTAATTCTCAAAGTTTTCTGAACGACTAGATAACTTCTAATATACGATTGAATAGCGAGAATTGATGGTAAAACCCAAGATTGAGGAATTTCCAAATAACCTCCTGATTTGGCATGAGGATAATCCAAGTCTTGTTTTCTGGAAACTTTGATTTCTGTCAAGGATTGTTGAATAGCATACATCCATTGTGTCTTTGTACTTTCATCCATGAACTTGAATGTATAAATTCTACTCCATGTAATTAATTGGAACATGAAAGAGAGATCAGAATTGGATCTAGAAACAATTTCTTGTCCTGTTTGATCATAGGTTGAAACAATTGGTGGGTCTGGAGAAACAATGTTTCTAATCCAAGGAACTGGATCCGATTCCAAATCAATGCACTCTTTAAATCTCAATTTCTTAGAGTCAATCATTGAGGCAACTTGCTTCAATCTCTTTCTCTTTGCAGCTGTTTCTCTATTGGAATTTCTTGGAGGTTTTGGAGCTTCGAATGTAGAAGTACAAATCACAATGGAATCATTGAAATGGAAAACTACCAGTTTGTTCTTTTCATCCTTGAAGAAATTTTCATTTGGAATGTCCAATTTAGTAACAGAGATGGCATTTGCATTATTATCCTTCTTCTTCTTCCTTTTCTTACGAATTTCCAAATAATTATTCTCACTGGAGGTCATGTAAACCTCTGCCTCATTGATAAATACTCTATTTGGTTTGATTATTGTTACAACTTCACCAGTTTCTGCTTGTTTAAAAATTTTCTTGTTAATTTCATAGAATTTTTCTCGATTTTTCATTTCCTTCAATGATTGATCGAAAGTTTGATTGACAACTTCGATTAATTTCAAGGAATCGTTCAATATGTTACACTCATCAGTGGATGATTGTGAAATGGCGAGAAGGTCTATTGAATTAGAAAATTCCATTCAATTGTTACATTTAAATTATAACACATTGAAATAAATTAATTTTCATTGAATAAATTAATAGAAAAAAACTACTCACCAATCAAGGCCTTCCTATAATGTACAAATTGTTGAAGAGGAGTCTTCATGGCTTGTAAAAGAGTAAATGAACTGTCCTTTCTCTCAGCAGATGCCAATTTAGTGCACATTCTCTCCAACTTTTTAACAATTGACTTGAAATACGAATCCTTCAATCGCTTATTATTAATTGCAACAATGCAAGTATCCAACTGATTTGAATATTGAATGTAATTCTTCAAAAATGGAGTCAATCTCATAAAGATTTGACCAATGGTGGATGCTCTTGGAGAAACTACAGTGCTCTGTTCATTAATATGTTCAAGAGTTGTGTAAAAAGTTTCGAATTGATTCAAAAGTTCAGAATTAACATTCCAAATAATGTTCAATTGAGAATAGCAGAATAATCTTTCCATTTCTTCAGAATTGATTAGATCAGATCTTTTGAGAGTTCCAATGAATTTCTATTTTAAAATGTTTCCAAAAATTAAAAAAGTAAAAAATTTGAAAAATGTAAACAATTGGAATAAATTAAAAAATTAAAAAATTAATTAATCAAACAAACCTCTCTCAACAAATCCAATTCAAACAAGTAATTAGCCTCATGTTTAATCAATCTCTTCAAAATAACCATCTTTTCCTTCAAATTATTCACCAAAATAGCATTTTCCTTTTTCAGTATCAATCCACCATGTCTATGTCTTGGCGACGGCATCAAATCATTCGATTCCTGACTAATCCTTCCAACAGACAACCTATTCATCTCATTATTCCTCGTCATCCTCTCCGATTGTCTCAACAATTTCATTTCCTCACTCATCAAACTCGAACTTTCTTCATCATCACTCGAAAACTCGTAATTATCCAAATTTTCATCCATTCCAACTTCAGTAGTATCTTCACTCATATCTACATCAACAGAAAATCGAGGAATTTGATTTAAAAGTGCTTCATAGGAACGTAATTTAAATGTTGGAAATTTTTGTTCTTCTTCGGAAAGAGTTTCGTTTGTGTTCGATGGAGTTTCGTCTAATGTGGTGGGAGGTGTTGATGGTGTTTGGTCTTGCTGTTGTTGATCTTCTGGATCGGCGGCTAGGTTTTTGGGTTTTGGCATTTTTTTTATTTGTTTGAAAACGATTTGACATTTGATGTGTGAACGAATCTTTGTGAAATTGAGGTCCGATTAACAACATTTCATTATCTACTTCAAGATCAGTTACTTGATATTCTAGATCTAACGATGTGGTTGTCAGAATTTCTGATTGAGTGATAAATTTCATTTAATTTGACATTGCAATGTCAGTTGTTTCAAAAGATCTTGTTTCATCTTTTCAAAATCAATAAAAGACACTTTACAAAATGTTAAATATGAAATGTTTGAGTTTTCCAAATAGGAAAGCAACAAATTAGCTTGTTTAAATCATTCCTTATTAATCAAAGTTGGTTGTTTTTGAATGTTTGCAAGTAGGTTGTTTGTATTTGTGATTTATTTCCCACGTTTTTATATGAAGAATGGCTACGGCCATATCACGATGAATACACCTCATCCCGTCCGATTTGAGAAGTTAAGCATCGTCGAGCCACATCAGTACTGAGGTTGGAGACAACTTGGGAACCTGTGGTGCTGTAGTCTTTTTGCCAATTTTACACTAAGCTTATTGCCAAAGTCCTTTATCAAGTTTGAAATATGGCAAAACAACAATTTTGCCTGTTTTTATTGATATTGAGGAGCAATAATAGCTTCAATTACTGTTTTGCTGCAATTGAAACAGCTATTAATACAAGTGTTAAAATTCTGATCTGAGTCTTTTAAGGTTTTTCTTAATTGACGTTTTCAAATAATAACAATGTCCCGAGATAGTTTCCGATTTGCACGGCAAAATGAAAAGATATTTAGACCAGAAACAGATGTTTGGACAGCATGTTGTTGTTGGTTTGGGTTGCAGTTATGTTTCTTATGAACCATGCAAAAATTCATCGTTATTACAAAGTGATGTTATTTCTGCATTTCTTTGCATGTGGTTTGAATTTATTAATAATTAAAATATGATTCAATTTTAGAATTCAGAGTTGTTGGAATAATTACATCGATTAGTATTTAAAACATTTATTTACATTTTTATAATTGTTGGTTTTCATGTCTATTATTTCATAAAAGTTAAACATTTTTCAATCATTGACTTTTCATCAATTTCACTCTTGGTTGAGCAGTGAATAGTTGCACTCAGACCATTTAATTTTTGTTTAACTGTTTTGACAGTGGCAGCAACTTGAAACTTTTCCTTAACATTGGTTTCGTTTGGACACCAAGTGAGAAACATCATTTTGGTTCTGGTTCCTTCTCTGATTTGACAAGTTTCGTTTTGGGATGGCATTTCGAAACTTAAATGATAGCAAACGAAACGAGAATTCTTTGGTGGGAGATTGGCAGTTAATTCGTCCAAGGAAGAGAGTTGGGACAATTCTTGATCGATTTGAATGGAACTTTCTTGCATTTTTAATACGAGAAACTTTTTATCCTTATTCGAACCCTTTCCCATTCTCATTTCTTCGTAGGTTTTGATAATTTCATCACTGAATTGACAATTAAGCATCATTTTGATTAGTTTTGAGTTTGGTTGTTTTGATATTTGTTTTGTTGTTGTTTTTCTAAAGTTTCGAATAACAGTTAAGTATTTATAACTATTTTAAAGTGAACTT
The DNA here is from genome assembly GCF_000004985.1 of Naegleria gruberi. Classification (NCBI taxonomy): domain Eukaryota; phylum Heterolobosea; class Eutetramitea; order Acrasida; family Naegleriidae; genus Naegleria; species Naegleria gruberi. The sequence continues at coordinate 26,555 of NW_003163251.1, read as the reverse complement.
GTTTGCATATTGAGAGTAGAAAGGAGACAATTTTGAAAGATTGGTGGTGAATCAACCAATAGAATTGTTTCGAGTTTGATTGATAAGCGGAAATAATTTGAAAGATAGGCAAGGAACTTGGAACTTTTAGAATATTTTTAAGGAGGAAAAATGAAAGTGTTAAATCTTTGTTTATTTTCTCGGTGGTTTTTAGAGATGAAACTTTGAAAATTGGTAATTAGCTAGATTACATATCATTACTCATATGATGAAAAAAGTAAAACTCAAATATTGGAGATAGAGTTAAAAATTAATCTCGAGTGCCGGGAATTGAACCCGGGTCGCCAGAGTGACAGTCTGGAATGCTACCACTATACCACACCCGATTACATTTCTTAAATCTTAAAGATACAATTTAATTGACCCTAGTTAAAGTTCTTGCTTAAATATGATTAACCTATTTATTCATCATTTTGAAATTCTTTCAAGCAAACAGAATGGAACGTTCTTTTTGAATAAGTTGATGAAAAATTCAAATCGAGATTTATTGCATTAATCCTCTTTCATATCAGCTTGAAAATTGTGAATTTTAATATCATTTGTTTTCTACCTTTAAATATTCAAAAGACAACTTCCCAGGTGCAGATGGCGAGCGAGTTCAGTAACAGAAACCACACCATCCACATGGCAAGTTGCCCAGCTTTCACCACGACGGATAAAGACTGAGAAGATTAATTATTGCAGTGTGGTTACTTATCCCTCGCCACTTATTCCACCATTCGGATCACTTCATGACCTGATCTTTTCTAAATATTTAACAGTTAATGTGGGTTATATTTTAAATTCAATAATTATATTGAAACTTCAACAGTTAATGGCATAATTGTAAAGGTGATGTTTATTTTATTAATAATCAGAACTACTACGATCATAGAAAGAAACTTTCAGAATAATTTCCTTGTTTAATAATTTTTTCACCATCTAATGGACCATAATATCGCCCTCCTTGTTTTTAACTTGTCCACTTTGAGAATTTTCATTCGAATCTCTTGTAATGAGTTCAACAGTGTCCATTTCAGTACTGTTGTGTTCTTCTTCATCTTCTTGAGGGGAAGGTTGTTGAACTGTTGCACTCTTCTTCTCTTGTTGCGATTCAGAGTACATGAAATATGACACACTCGCCAAGACAATGATGCAACCCAATAATTGCCAAATTGACTTCAATGATTCTTGTAAAATGAGAATACTGAAAAAGATTGTTGAAATTAATCTCAAAGCTAACATGGAGCCAACTCTCGTAGATCCAAGCATGCTAATAGCAAAGATATTCAAATGATTAGCCATCATGTATACGAAAATTGTAAATCCAAAGAACATGATCCAATCCTTGGTATTCAATCTAGTCCATAAAGTCCAATCATCAACAATTAAACTTGGTACAACAAATGTCAAAGCAAGAATAAACAATTGAAGAATGAATAAACTCTCTCCAGTAACACTAACTGCATTTCCCTGAGATTCTTCTTGTTTCATATATCTCAATGAGAGCATGTACCAAACGAGGCAAACACTTGAAATAATACTTGAAGCAATGCCCAATAAATCCCACAATGTAATATTTTCAGAAATGGAATTAAAATCAATTTGATATGTGAAAATGAATGAATACCAAGGTAGTGAAACATTCTCAGATTTTGGAACAATACTTCCAATAATTATAATTGCTCCTCCAACAAATGTCACAACCATTGTCAATCCAGCTTTCAATCCAAACTTTTCCTTATTATTTACATCTCTAATAAACCATCTGTTATAAACAAATACTGTTAAAAAGGCCAAAATGAAAGGAGTGGTCAATGCAAACAATTGAACAAATAGTGCACTTGTATATTTGGACGAAACAACATTGGTAAATGATCTCAATACCAATGAAACAAAGAAACTAATGATTGGTAAGAAGAATTTAATCCTCTTCTTAATTCTCTCAAATAGTGCAGTATTAGACACAACCTGCTGCTGTTGCTCCTCATCATCATTCATTGTTCTTTCCTTCATTTCCTTGATTTCCTTCCTATTCTTCCACTTATTCCTCAAATAAACAATCAACAAGTAGACAATCCTTGGAGAGTATAGCAAAATTGCAGCCACATGACAACTCGTCACCAATAACATTGGAGGAAACTTATTCGGAGATGTTGATTGCAGATACCTCGAAAAGATTGGATGAATACCAAAGAGTGTATGCACTGCAATACAAGCTAACCAGCCTAACATTGATTTTAGTAGAGGAATGGAGTCTATTAATTTTGAAACTCTGGATGAGAGTGAAGATGATGAAGATGATTGATTCTTCTCTTCTTTTCCAGATGTAATAATTGGTTCTTGGTCAATTTCTTCATTATCATCATCGTGTTGTTGATTAATTTCATATATAATGTGCTCCGATTCCGATGATGAATTATTTAATAATTGTGATGATGATAATGATGGCAACTTGAATTGTTGTGAAGAAGAATCGTTATCTGGATTTTCCATACTGCTCATTGTTGTCATTGTTTTTAATTGTTGTTGTTGCGATATTGATAATGATGATGAGGAAGAAATTGAATCTTCCAATGCTTGTGGTTGTTGTTGGGACATTTTCTTTAATTTCTTTATGTCCTAAAACTCCGAATTTCATTCCGAATTAAATTTAGCTTAAGGATTCGGATGTGTTTGAGGTTAGTACTAACCATCGAATTGAATTGGATATTGATGATTCTTCAATGGAATGGGATGGGCAATTAAACTTATTAATATAATTTAATAAGTGAGAAGGATTTAATGCGTGCTTTCAAGTAATTGATTGAAAAATCAAAGAGGTGCATTGAATTTACAATCATTTTGATAGTTACAAAATCTAATTTTCAAAACTTGGCAAATATTAACAGGAATTCTTGCATGTTTTACACACAACTTGTCAACAATCAAATTTATGTATTGGTTGAAAAGATTCAAAAGTTTTGAATACATCGAATAGTTTAACCAAGTTTATTTAAACCATTTTATGAGTTGGTAAATTATTCTTATTGATATTACAAGGAGTAGTATCTGGTGTAATAAAAGCATTGGATGTGAAAACTAAAGGTTCCAATGCAACACCATTGACAGCATTGGCAAATGTCAATTCAATGGTGGCAGTTGTATAACCAGTTGCTGGATTTCTTACAAAAGCTTGCCATTCCAATTCTCTTACTTCAACCAAATTAGTAGATTGCCAAACATCAACACCAATTGTGGAAGTTCTGAAATCACGACTTGTTGGATTAGTGGCAGACCACAACTTGACAGCTGTTGGTTTGATACCATTGGTAACTGAGACATAAATAATTACACCACCATTGACGAATTCATGTGAGAAAGTGTACTTTGGAATGACGAGATTATTCAATCTAGATGCATAGAAAGAACCGAGGACTTGTAAGACATTGGTATTGAGCATCAAGTGGCCAGTGTTTGGAATGTAACGTACATACTTTTCACCCTTAATTTTGGAATAAAACAAATTATTGAGGTCACTATGAGAATCGAATTAAAAATTATTGGAAAGTTAAAGAAACTTACGGAGCAAAGAATTCATCACCCAAGGCGAGAATTTGATACTTTGGAATGGATTTCAATCTACCATAATTCAGTGGATCAACAATATCTGTCAAACTTTCAAATGATTTATCAAAAAGTTGATCAGTGACACCATTAGTGACATAATCATAGAAAGCCCAAGGCCAAGCACACATGTTGTTATAAGTTCTAACAATGAATTCCTTAGTTCCATAGACTGGAATGACCATTGGTGCAATAGCAGCAACACGATTGTCAATTGCGCCTAAAAGAATGGTTGTCCAACTGTCAAAATGTTAAATGGCTACATTGACTAAAATACTTACCCTCTCTTTGAAGCACCACTGACTGTAAACTTTTCAATGACGTGATTGGCTTGTTTCTTAACAAAGGAAACAACAGTATCCATTGCCATCTTACTTCCCTTGACTTGTGGCAGTTGAGTGACATACAAGAGATTGGCCTTGGTAGTGTTTTGTAAGAAACGATTCCATCCATAACCAATAATAGCATCTTCCACACGAGTAGCATGAGTAGGATCTGAATTATAACTCATTGGTTGATTTGGAACCATATAAACAATGGCAGTAACACTTTTAGTCGAAACTGCAGTATCATATACGAAAGTAGGAACATGAATTGGAGAAGCAGTCAAATCAGTAGCACCAGGGACTGCCAAATTATTATCACCATTAGAAATAAAGAATAAACTTTCACGATTATTCTTATTCAAATTATTTGGAATTGTAATTTCAAGATAATGGAACCAAGTGTTTGCTGGGCCGACTTCTGAAGTTGGCAACCAAGTTAAGGAGGTAACGTTGAGTGTGTAGATGGTGGCACCAGTGATGGATCTGGTGTTAATTAATTTGTAGGAATAGGCACTTTCTGGTTGATTGACGTAGTTGCCCAAAGCTTGTTTGAAACTTGTGGCTGTAGTTGAGTGAATGACGGCAATTAGTGCCACCATTAAAAGAGTTAGCAATAGCTTGTTCTCATGATGATTGGATTTTTTTTTTGATATGAGAATGTGTGAGAAAGGTTTCTCAACACTTAAGTACATTGATATTTGGATAAAATTGGCAACTAGGTCACAAGTAAGGCAGTGATATGCAGCTCTTGTGCTTGACTTGCACGCATTGTCTTATATTAATCCTATCGATCACCAATAATTGGAAATATCATAATAGATACTATACTTTAGTGCTGACTTTCAATTATAGTGCACAACTTCCATCTCATTGAGATCTTGTGATGTAATTTTGGATATGTATTGTCTTGTTTGGAATGAAATCATTAAATAAAGCAAGTAACTCAATCAATTTACCTATATTACAATCCATTACGAATTTTACCTGTAATTAAAACGTTGGTATCATGATGTTAAGGTTTGACACCTTAAAAGCTAGAATTCTAGCATCACCAACAGTTGGTGGAAAGCTATGACTCTCAAATTCAATGTCCTTGACCATTCCGATATTTAAATTTATTAATTATTACAAAATATTTGGAATAGAAATAAATTTAATTAAAATATGAACTTTGGTGGGAAAATCATGATTTTCCACGAACCCTTTTGAACCATCTCTATGATATTGGGATGACGAGATGAAATGTTGCAAAGTGTTGCTGATTAAATTTCCACTTTTTACTGCTAAATATCTATACATTCAATGTACCATTCAATATCAAAATTTTAAAATCCTTGAATTGAAGATCAAAATCAACAAGGCTCCGATGAAGTTATCATTTCCCAAAAAAATCCTCCACAATTTCCGTGCTCACCATCAATACATCATCATCCAAACAATACATCCACTATTAACACTACTAGATCCTCCACATCCACATCCTCATCCATTCTCAGCATTTTCTCTTCTTTGTATTTTTTCTAAAATTTAAAATTTATATTTTTCATGGTCAAACAACAAAAACAAGCAAAACGGCTGACAAAATTTTGGCGCCAATTCGAAAACTTGCTTTAAAAGAATCACATTATCCGTTTGGGATGATTTTTAATTTTTTTGAAATTATGATTTGAAACTTCCTTGCTGACGTCAACAGGCGCTCATTGCTGGACTTGCCAAACTTCAAACAATCAAAAAAAAATGGCATCACAACCTAGAGTGATATTATCACCTGAAAGTTTGGCATTTGTCTACCAATTCCTTCCAGATGATAAAACTCGTTCCAATTTTGAGAAAACTTGCTTGAAATTTAGAAATGTTTGTTTGGAAGAGGAAGTTTTAGATTTGCAACGAATTATGGAATTGGAAAATCGATATTTACAAAGTCCGTGGAGTGAGGAAGGCGTTCCGGAGGAGGTGATTGAAATGGTGGAGTGTAAAATTGGATACAAACTTCCTTTCCACTTGAGGGAATTTATTAAAATTACAAATGGAAGAAGAATTAATTTACAAGAGGAAATGGATGAAAATTCGAAAGATTTGATGGGAAGTCATTGGAGTTGGTTGAATGCTTTTCAAGATTGGCGGTTTCATTCACCACAAAAGGTTCAAATTGGGTTTATTGACAGTTCTACTAGAACAATGACAGGTGGCAGTGGCCTTTTTATTGATTTAAAGAGTGGAATGCTTAGTGATGGATTGAAGAGTCTTCGAATGAATTTCAAACAGTGGATGCAATCGTCCTGTTCAGGAAAGCAAGTAAATCTCTTCAATGTACAGAAAGTTTTAAGCAATGAGAAAGATTTGAGAACATTGTTGAAACAGTATGGATATCTCTATGAATATTTAACAGAATCTCAAAAGAATGATAAGAAATTAATCAATTTAGCAATTCAGAGTTATCCAATATTACAATTTGCTCCAAATTCGATAAGAAATGAAAAATCTATTGTGCAGTTAGCTATCAAATATCATACAGAGAATTATACACACATTTCGGACCCTCTTAAAAAGGATAAGGATATTCTCAAGCAATTCATTGAAAGAGGATCTCTTTCCAGTATTCCAAGTGAATTGATCAATAATGATTTAATTTTGGAAAGCTTGAAGAATGGCTCAATTGTGGATGAGAATATTTTGAGAAAATCAACAACAAGTGATGAATTCTTAATCAAACTCATTGGAATTGTTAAACCTTCATCGAATCCAGCTGTGGGAAATTTCCTGACACAACTCTCAAAGGAATCCAAGTTATCAGAGAAGGTTTTGAAACAAATTATCGAATCAGATCCAGCATCCATGTCAATAATCGGATTGGGAGATAAGATTCAAATGAATAAGAAAGTTGCCTTGAAAATATTCGAATCTACATTGTACGATAATTCACACTCAATCATGTTATTCACCAACTTGCCAAAAGATTTACAATCTGATAAGGAAATTGCAGAGAAAGCTGTATTATCAAATTTTGATATTTACCCAACACTGGACGAAACATTGAAAAAGGACAGACCATTCAATTTACAACTTTTAACCAATTGGTTGAAACATTCGAATAGCTATTCCAATACTTTCTCACAATTGAAACCTCTCTACGATTTCTGGGGTCAAGACGAAACATTTCTCCGTCTTGCCTTCAATACTTCTCCAGAATTCGTCATTGATTTTCCAAAATTACTGGCGGAATCATTTATCAATTCATTACAATGTCATTTTGGAAAATTATCATTTGGCGAAATATTGAAAATTGAATCTCCGTATGAAGCTTATCGATTGGCAGTGAGAAGAAACAAATCTCATCCTGCTCATGATCTTGTGGAGGCGAAGGATACTTTGAAGGATATTCGAATGGCGTTGCCGAAAGAGGATGATCCAGAAACTTTAGCTGATATTCGTCAATCGTTGTTATCAAGTGTTTGGTATGATTATTGGTAGTCAGTTTCGAATAAAATGTAAAAGTTGTGTAGTTTTAAATATGATGTTGTGGATGTGAGAAATTATCGAATAGATAATACGAAACACATCTCGCCTTAAATTCAATTTCTGCACCTTCGTAAAACTCTATTGTAAGATTCTTTGTTAGCAGTTAGGGTAATCGCTTGTATCTCCAACTCTATAAGGCTTCAATCAAGAAACATAACCACTACGGAGGAATAACTGATCTAGCATCCTTTGCACTCAAATCTCTCTTTCGTCTAGTTTCGTTTTTATCTCTTCATACACAAGCCGAATTCAATTGATATCACGAACCTTCAATTACATAAAAGGAAAATATACTGTACAGAGATTGTTTCTCAAGTACTAAGAGATTTAATCACAGGTGTTTTAACTTCCTCACACTAACCCAGCAAAGCACACAACTCTTGTGAGTGCGCTTCGAATAGTTGTTCGAAACTAAAATTCTATATTTGGAAACAGCAATTGATAAATGAAGACAGTATAATCGGATCCTTTTCTGAAACAGCTCAATCATTCATGCCTTCATTCTGCCACAACAAAAAAACGCACGAACATGCCACCTGCCAACTCATCAACTCCTCAAAACATATCAAGTGAACGCTGTTCAGTAGTAAACAGGAAGAATAAATCTTCCTCTTCTCCTTCTGAACAACACATGACACAACATGCCACTAATCAAGTTCAGCAAAATTTGAATGGTAATTGGATGACAGATGTGAGTTCAGATAAACAACAACACATGTACCATTCTGAGGACTATGCAAATAATCAAAGTGTAAAGTATAGTCTGTCAACAACAACAATAGGTTTTGGTTCACATGAAGTGACATGTGGCAGCAACTCTTCACATCCTCCAAAGAAGAAATACAAATTTAAAAACAATGAATTGGTGGCATTCCAACAATCCACAGATGCGAAAAAGACATCATCTCAAAAACATGCCACATGTCATCAACATTATGTTATTACAAGTCAAAAATCACTTGACTTGGACGACTATTCACAAGATTATATGCAACATGCACCTTTTAAACTCATGGATCTCAATGAAAAGACACTCCATTCCACAACAATCATTCAAATTAATCAAAATGACTTGAATCGACGATTGACAACTTTAAAACGAGGAGCAGATTCAATTTCAAAGGAAGATATTCTTAGAGTTTTGCATTTGAATCAACAACAAGCTAGTTCTAGATTGGGATGTAGTGTTTCGACTCTGAAAAGAAGATTTTATGCTTTGCGTGGAGAGCTAGGTCTGACAAAGTGGCCAAATAATTATATTGACAGCTGTCAGGACAATACAAAGCTGTTCAAGCAAATTTATCCACTATCATTGGATTATATTTTGAATTCTGATTGAAAAATATGGAAATTGGATGTTAACCAAAATTTGCAAATAATTATCCTCAAGTGGGATCTAAACAAAAGGACTGCTTTTCATTTTTGGAAGTTGGAAAGTATGAATGCATGAGAGTTAAGAGTTGGCAGGCAAGATGTTTCAATTTTGGCACTCTGGCTTGACTTGTGGATTATAAATCACATGGCATGAACCATGATTCAATTACGAACAAGAGGATTTGACTGGTTTCAATACAAGGTATGTTGAATACTAATCAATGGACTCAATTTGAATTCATTGGAAAGTTTATGTACTCATCTTTGAAAATGCGAACCACCTTTTTGTTCCAATATTTATTAATTTGATCGTTGGAAAGAAGTTTAATTTAACACCTTTCCAATAAACCTTCCTAAATCTCTCAATTCTTCCTCATTGGAAGAATGTCCCATTCCTTTATAAGTGTGAAATTCCACATGCTCTGAACCTCCTCCTTGATTCAACACTTGATTGACCAAATAATCCTTACTAGAAACTCCATATTTGTATTCCAGAACATTATCAGCATCTCCGTGAGCTATGAAAATTGGAGTTTTACAATTTTTGAAATCAAATTCTGGATTTTGTAAAAGAGATTGTAATTGTGTACGAAGAGGAAGCCAGGAAGATAAGATTGCAATTCCTCCAAGTTTGTATTTGCAACTTAATCCATAATAGAATGCAACTATTCAAGATTTTCAAATAAGTTTACCATAATTATTTACAATAGGGTTTAAAAATTTTAAATACTGAACTACTCACCACTTCCTCCTTGGGAAAATCCAGAAATTATAATCCTGCTAGGATCAACTCCAAATTCATTAATTTCTCTATCAATTAATTGAGTAATCTTTTCAAAACATGCTTCCATACTTGGAACATCTTCATTGACATCTGGACCTTCAACAGCAAGACTTTTGACATTGTACCATGATTTAAAACTCATTCCAAATCCAAGAGAAATAGGTTGTGAAGGAGCATTAGGAACTAGAAATTTCAATTTCTTGAATTTTTCATCCGAAAGAAATCTGTCGAATGTTTGAGACCAACCATCCGATTGATCTCCAAAACCATGCAGAAAAATCATGGTTGCATTATGAGAATCTCCGTTCAATTCTGAAACAGAATATGGAATTTCGTAGGATTTCAACGTTGGATCAACATGTTTCAGATAAAATTTCTTTTGATATTTCGAAAGGAGGGATTGTTTCTTCTCTGCTGAAAGATTTTCTGGAAATGTTAAATTTTCTTGATATTCCTTCCATTGTGTGTTTGCTTCAAAGTTGAAAGATTTAAATTTTTTCCACTTGCTGGCAAGTGACTCGTCAAGTTGTGACATTTTTTTGTTGTAATCATTTTCACACACTAGAACTGTCAAGCTCAAAACTACATGAAATTCGGCGGGAAATAATGTGGAAATTATACAATGACTGTAAATGAAATTCTATTAATAATAATTTAAATTTTACAATATTTGTTATAAAGCCATAAACCTTTACAATAAACCATTCAACATCTTATATTGGAACATTTTCAAGATCACCATACTGGAAGCGACACATCAATCAACGCTATTTGACATTTAAATCTCGTTAATGAAAAGTGACCAATTGATTCCAAAGAAAAAAAAATGAATATTTCACACACTGCCATTCTCTTCCTCCTGCTGCTGCTACTCCTTCTCACAACAGTCACCACTTTAAATGCCTTCGTACCTCTTGAAATTGGTCCCAACTTGTATGAATTTGGTGTTGCCGTCAACAAGGGTTCTACAAGAGGAGTTGTTGTTACAAAATGTGGTCCAATTGGTAAACAATTTGATTGCATATTGTCTCTATTGATGGATTTTACAGAATCTACTTCATTTACCATGTTTGCCATGTTGGTTATTAATGCACTTAGTGGAGAATCCACAAGTGTCGAAATTCCTGGCAATCCATTGGGTGGAGTGATTGCTTCCAACTATGCCAGTTTATTGGAAGATCGAGAGAAGAGATTTTACTATGCACATTTTGGTGCTACGTTTTATCAGTTTGATGCTCAATTGATGAATTTTACATTTTATCAAAGAACTCATAATGGAATGGCTATGGCTCTAACCATGGATGATTATGGACAAATTTGGGGAGGAACTTATCCTAAATGTGGTGTATTTTCATTCAATCCAAATAATACTTTATTGAAAGATTATGGATTTGTGTATAATCAAACATGGGACATGTATCCAAGATCGATTGCTTCAGATGATTTGGGATTTATTTATATTGGAATTGCCTTTACAAAATCACAATTTATTGCTCTGAATCCAAAAACAGGTCAATATTATCCATTGATTGATGAGGTGAATAGATTGGATGGAACTGGTGTGTTGTACAGAGATTTGGATGGTGCTGTTTATGGTAATCAAGGTGGCTCATCAATTGTTTACAAAATGTATAATGGTACCATGATTTCCAATGTTACTAAAAAGAAAACAGCCAAGGTTTACTTAGCTGGAAGTCAAGATTATATTTACAGATATTTCCAGAGTGGAAATTTCTTACAAGATTTCAATGCTGTCGATAAGACTTTTGTAATCAAGTTATCGAATGGAACCTTATTGAATAGAGACTTTACCTATTCTTGTCGTGGTGCTAATATCATGGATATGGTTGCCACTCCAGATAGAAATTTATTAATTGGAGCTACAAGTTTTCCAATGACCATGTTTTCCTTGAATGGAAATCCAGTTCAAAGTTTACAAAATAATCCAGCACTAGATCAGTGGAATACCATTAAAAGTGTTCCATATGATTCGAATATTTGGATTGGGACCTATCCAGAAGGTAGATTATTATCTTATTCTCCATCCAAGCCATACGTGTATACTGAAATTGGAAATAATCGAACTAATCCAGTTTTTATTGGAACATCCTCACCACATGTGAACAGACCTAGCTGTGTTCTAATTCATCCAAATATGGAACACGTACTCATGTCAGGAAAACCAGCATATGGTAAAACAGGAGGAGGTTTATTAATCCATAATAGAAAATTACAAAATGTTATAGTATTGAATCATACTCAATTAATTCCTTATCATTCAATCTATAGCATGTCTAGTATGAAATCCAGTAATAGCATTATTATTTGTGGAACTACGACTGATCCTGGAACAGGAGGTCAACAAATTGCGACCGAATCTGAATTATTCCTATTCGATTTGTCGACCCTCAATGTTCTTAAACGATTCAAGCCATTCAAAAACGTTGGACACTATTACGAATTGTTCAATTGTCCTGAAAATGATTTAATTTACGGATATACTGACACCAGAATATTCTTTGTTTACAATCCATTGACAGATTCGATCATTCACAACAGAACCATTGATAGAATATTTGTTGAACAAGGTCCACACTCCATTGTCAGCCATCCAAAAACAAATGAAACTTTCATCACCAGCTCAACTGGACTTTACAAAATTAATCCAGTCAATTTTTCATTCATTTTAATTTTCAAACCAAACAAGTTGCTCATGTTCAATGCAGTGATTCTAAATGATGGATTTTATTATTTCAGAGCTGGAACTGAAGTTTATGGATACAAATTGTTTAATGCAACATTTATTGACCCAGTGAATAGTGTGATTGGAATGAAATCGAGTGTAAATCCAATGAAAAGTGGGGATAGAACTGTTGCACTGAGTGTGGGTGTTGCAAACAAATTTACTTTGTTGATTATTTTGTTATGTTTGACCTTTGTTCAATATTTAATATTGGCTTAATAAATAATTTATTTCCTGTTATCCAAAAGAGCTAAACAACAAACGTGTTCGATTACTTTTAATATTATTAATAATTAATTTATTGTGTTGTACAACGAAGAATTATATTCATCCATCCATATTTAACAGCAGTTAGTCTTTCCTTAACAAGATTAAGAACATTTTGACAAAGATAATTCACAAGGAAATGAATTCTCCATATAAGTAATATCAGTAATATTCTTATTCAACTTTACCTTTAAATATTCTTTGAGATTAGTATAGTTTATCAATGAATTTTCGGAAAGCTCAATAACATTTCCTAATACTTCTTCCTCAAAATAAACATAGCATGCACGTTTAGTGTTGTAAATAGGACACTCATCAGGATCATTCAAATCAATATCTTCATTTTCAAAAGGAGTTTCTACTTCAGTAGTGTTTACTTCTGCCATGAAAGTACTTGAGGAATTTGTTGCAATCTCACCAACTAGTGGGGTGGTTGGCGTGTCCAATTGTTGTTCATTGACATTTGTTGAGTCTTGGTTTATAATGGAGAGAAAAAGTTGGCCACCATCTTGAATATTGTCCTCTTCATCACTGCTTTGATTATCTTCTTTCTCATCATCATCTTCATTTTCACTCTCCACCATTTCATCACTAACTTTCTTTCGTTTCCAATTTTGTAATTCCAAACCAAGAGGATCATACAAGTTTTCACAAATTACTTCATTGTATTCTGGTTGACTCATGCATGAAATTTCATTTTGGGAAAACTTTTTCAATGTGCTGACTTGTTTTGTGAATGCAATATCGAATTCATTTCCAGCGTTGTTTCCTAATTCTGGATTTTTGGAGATTATCTCACAAAGAATCCAATTTCTGGCTCCAAGGAAAGGTTTTTTTCTTCCAGTTACTTTAAACAACTTGTTGAAGTGTTTACAAGATTTCTCTCCACAAACACAAGTTCTACATTTAATGTCCTTGGAAGGTTTTGTTTTGGTTTGTTTTTCAAAGGGAGGCATTCTGTTTTTTTTTAAGATTTGATAAATTACTAGTGCGATAGATGGGATTATTAATAGGCTTCTTGGAACAAATCTTCTTGTTTCTTTAATTTACAAAACATAATTTTTATACAACCAACCATTAAACGGTTTTGTTGTTCCACTGATCACTTGAAAAAATTTTGTTTTTTTGTAATAAATTTTCCGCCTTTCCTTTTTGGGAAGTTTATTGTTTGTAACCTGTCATTATCTCTCTGGTTTGGGATCCGCACATGCTCGGATCTTATAGCTTATCAATGTGATGTACAATAGTCTGATCTACATGTGGTAAAAACACGAAGGTGTAATATTCTATATTTATTGAGATAATCAATAAAGTTTAGTATTTGTCAGAAAAACTTGCCCTCTCGCCAAGAATTCATTTTGCCATATTTGGGATCTGGACTTTTATTGTCTGAAAACAGGCTAGATGTGTTCTATATTCAATAATCTATATGAAAAAAAGAAGAAATAAAATTAACTCTTGAATTGAGTATATAACGACTATTGATATTACTATATATAAGGTATTTGGATAACAAATTCCACAGAAATCACACTTGAAATATAAAATGCACTAGAGTATGTGAGAAACATAATGGTGGTGAAACTTACGAGTATACACATTTTGGCGATCGACGATTGGCGAAAATCGCCACTTGAATTTTGCGAATGGTTTCATTCGCTTAATGAAATTGGAGATTGGCGAAAATCTCCAGATGAAAATTGCGATTAAGTTTTTGGAAAAAGAAACAAATAAACCAAAAATTCCAACATTTGTTGGGTATTTGTTATTAAAATTACAAAGAAATTCTTTTAGAAGAGTCAACACCATGTTTTCTAGCAGCTTTCAATTAAGCACTTTCAGATCTATTTGGATCTCCAATTAATCCTTTGGATCTTGTGAATATCTCAGTATCACGAATGGAATCAGATTCACTTTCGGACTCATCAGTAATAGAATTACTGGCAGCACTCTCAAATCCATCAGATGAGCTACTGGAATATTCGTCTTCAATCACCTTTGACTTCTTCTTAGTTTGAGAGGGTGAAGGCTTGGCTGCTCTTTTTACGCCTTTCTTTGGAGTTCGAGGGGTTCTCTTTTGTTTTGCAGGTTCAACGGATCCAGTAGGAGTAAAATCTTTGTCATTCAAATCGTCAGCTTGCTCTCCTGCAAAATCATCAAGCTTCTTCCTTTCCATTTCTTCCACTCCTTGAACGAAATTCTTGATAACACTTATTGTCGAAACATTGGTTGGAACTATTCCTCTAGCCACAGTATCTGCTGGTCTACTATCGAATTGAGCTTGTTTACGAGACAGATTTCTCTTCTCTCTCCCTTGCTTAGTAGTATTTCTATATGATAATTCCACACCAGAACAAAGACTCAAATATCTTATCAATGCCAACATATCTTCTCTCAAGAGCATCTCTGATTCAATGACATAGTTACCTCCATAGGTTGGTACGTTTACATTAAGAATTTCTTGGTGGTTTGTATGTCTTGGTATATCATTTTCTTGGGAACTTTTTGCAAGAAGCAATTTCAAGATATGTGGTTGCTTCCACCAAGTACACCAAGTTGCTGCTCCTGCACAGAATACCTCAATAGCATTGATGATATGGACGATTTCATCTTCTTTCTTAAATTCTTTAACACTTTCCAACATTTTGAAAACCAGATTTCTGTATGGTGTTGGGTTTGGTTAACCTGGCGCCGGACGATTTTGTCCAAAAATCCTGCCTTTCGACCTAAAATTTTTTAGCTATGCCTTCTGCACATCTATTTCTATCTACCATATTAATATCTAGTCTTGTCTTTAAGTACTTTTCGAAAAAATAGCCTCTGATTAGAGGTCATTTTTCAATAAAATTTTCCCGCGGAAATTTTCCCGCTTTTAGTATTACAGAACTTTGACAACCTTCAAACTCAATCAAATTAGCAAATAATCTATTTATATAAATTGGAACCCTGCTATGTGATGTATACAACAATGTTACAAATAATTGTTTGTTGGATATATTTCTCTATGTAATATATTGAGTTTGATTGAATACTGTCAATAACAACACTATTAAACTTTCATAAGGACCTACATTTTATTTGATAATATCATTTATCTATGTATTATATCGACAAATACCTGGTATCATGATTTTATTTTCTATATATTCAATTTGGGAAATGTCGCAATGTCAATACTTAATTGAAATATTGCCATAATACCAATTATTGATTATATTTCATGAAACTGATGTTATAGACTTTATTTGATGTATATATGTATATATGATTGAAATATTTCAATTTTAACTTTTCTTAATGACATGGGTTGTTCACTAAGGTAGTCACTTTGCCATATGACAACTATCTAAGATGATATTGAAATGATTCCAAAATTGATATTATGAGAGTATTTGATGATTACAACATGATGAAAATGAAAATGAATTGATTGTTACAATATTTGACATGTAAGAATGTTACCTTTGATCAATTGGATAAGTAGCTTGACAGACATTCCAATTATATAGATATTGACTTCTATTACTCAGGGTTTGGTTATCGTTTCGTACTCATTGGATCTTCATTATTATTGAAATACATAATCAATGATATACATCATTAAATAGGTTACAATCTCAGCTATCCAGTGGGCTATAGATTGTGTATAGTTTGTTATATAATTATTGAGATAATCAGCAATTCCTCCCTCAATATATTGCGATTTTACTATTCCTAGGGAAAGGTAAAAGAATGATCAGAAATTGATCAATAAAAAATATATGTCATACTAGAGATGATTTGCTATCGATTGGTGTTTCAACTTTTGGATTTCACTAAGTAATTATTGAATTATCACCGATTAAATATTTAATTATTCTTGTTGGAAATCCTTGCTGGTAATTAAAGAGTTGATTCATTCTTGTCTTGGTTGTATGGAGGTGAGAGTGCGGATGCTCTTAAATTGTCGGTTGGAAAAGTAACATACAAAAAAAATGTTGTAATGTCTCCTCTCTCTTCCTCATTCAATCATCTCATCATCTCATCGTATCATCATCGTATCATATCATCATCATATCATCAGGAGTTGTTTCATAATAATTTTAAAAATATATATTGATTGGAATTATTTGGAAGATGATGTTTCGGAATTGGAATAATATTTATTTGGAAGTTATTATAATGGTGGAGGTGTGGTGCCTTTGGCACTCACTTCCACCAAGTTGCAAAATTAATTGGAAATTTAGGATAGCTTTAATAATGTAATTGGATTGGATTGGTGGATGTATCACCTCTTGGTCATCAAGTTGGATCTTCCCTTCCATCATTTGGAAGGGAGCAACTTCTCCCTTCAATATTATTAATAAATTAATATTATTAATAAATTATAATTTAATTCTTGTTGTTATTTGCAGTGGTAGTAATGTTCTTCTTATTTGTCATGCGACATATTCTTGTTTGTATAGATATTTTTAGATATAAAACCTATAGCGCTGTTAGCTCAGCGGTTGTATAATGGCAATGTTCACTAATGGACGTGCGATCGATTCTCGGTCATTTTACTCATTTTTGTCTTTAATCAGGGTTTTCTGAGCCATGAATATGAAACTTTCTCGGATTGTTCTCCTCATCTAGAGGAGTGTATTCATACTTGATACTTGTACAATATATTGTAAATTGACTGAGATGGAGTATATTCTATATATTGAATTGTGACATTTTGAAAGATTGTTATTATTATCATATTGAATTCAATTCTAACACTGTGAAATTGATACCAGATGTATAATAGTGTGATTAAACGTAATTTGTAAAGTTACAGGATGATTGGATGTACTTACATTGAGATAGAGTGTTCACTAAGATATATTAAGTGTTGACATTGAACATTTACTGATTGACTGAATGAAAGTATCATGAATTGTTTCTAAACTTGTATAGATGTATATAAATGGTGTATAGAATGTGTGTTATCAGTTCTAGACTAATTGCATATAAAATAAGTGAGTTGGAGCATAATCTTTGATTTTATGTCAAAGTTCTATAGTAAAATGATAGAGTTGACAACTCAATATCTACTGAGCCAATACTCATGAAATTGATATTATATGCTAATTAGAGTGTCTACATATCATGGTATCAATTTCAGTGCAAATGGAGTTGTTTCTATATCCTTCAGATTTCCATCCATTCCCTTGAAATATCACCATGTACTATCTAACGGATGCATTTCTTGAAATGAAATTATATAATTTGATGAAAGTCCACTTTATTTGAGATGTGGAACACGATATTATCATTTATTTTGAGATTGGTAACTTTTCCTATAGTATCATCCTTAATTGTCTTAATTGACCAAAAGAGGTAAAGGAGAGATTTCAAATCATAAAATAAATGATGTTTTCGAGATGTACTATTGATTTCCAATCGATTGATATATTTTGTTGATTGAGGGCGTGGTTTTCTATATTCAAGATTTCCTCCTGATCTTCCAAGACAACCTTGAAATTTCACCCTTTACCTTACTGAAAGATAGAATATTCTCCAAAATGTCTGAAATTTGAATCATATACAGTATTTGAGATGTTGAACATGATGGTAATGTTTCATAGAGTGGTCATTTTCCAGATTTTCATTCATGTCCATAGTTGACTAGTTGGTATGAAAGGGATGAAATCATGAATATGAAAGTTAAAATAAACGTGATATTCTATCTCTACGGATTGAATGGAGCATTTTCATATATATTTTGTTGATTGAAGTGATGTTTGTGATAGACTGATCTGACTTGTCTTTCCTTTCAGTCAACTTTGTAAAATCAACATTTACTTTCCTATGGTACCATTTCTGATTCTTATGATATGAAATTGAAATCTACAACATTATAGATCATCTGCATGATGTTGGTAAAGTTTCAATAGTGGTCTTTTTTCAAGATTTCATCCTTTTCATCATAGTTGACCATGTGTGATTGAGGGAAGAAATCTTTAAATATGAAAGTGAAAATAAATTTGATATTCGATGTTTACTAATCAAATGGAACATTTTCATATTAGGATTTAATATGTTTTGATGAGAAACTCAAAAGTTATTGTTGACCTCTTTTACCTCACATCTTCCCTTTTCACTTGATACTTTTATACCTACCAACATGAAGTTTAGAAATTTCATATGAGAGTGATTATGAATGTTGTTAGTGAAGATATATACTATATAATCTCATTAAAGGATTTTGAAATTATCATTCTTCATATGGTTTCATTTTATAATTTTTAATCTGACATTATTTACAAAGTTAATATTTTATAAATTGAAAAACTAAATATAATATATTGTTCTACTCATCATTTACAATCGAATGATATAATATTCAATAATTTGGGCTAGGGTTTGAACTTTGAAACATTGGGTCTGGTATTTCAATTTTAGGTTCAAAGGGTTTGGTTAGGATTCAGAGTTGATTTATTTGGGTTATTTAATATATTACTTAGTGAAGATTTATATCATTGATTATAATTCTTATCATCTATTAATAATGTAAATTTGATGTTTTCATTTCTTGTATTGATAGATATATAAAGGTCAGGTCAGTACTAACTTTTGAAATATGGACTTTGAGAAGTCAAATGTTTGGGACGT
>NW_003163251.1:4104-5247 GCF_000004985.1 Naegleria gruberi | reverse complement strand
AATCTGACATTATTTACAAAGTTAATATTTTATAAATTGAAAAACTAAATATACTACGTTGTTCTACTCATCATTTCCAATCGAATGATATAAAATTTAATGATATTTGAATAAGTTTATAATTTTGGGCTAGGGTTTGAAGGTTGGGTTTGGAAACGTGTTGTTTTGATTTGTTTCTTCTGTGGCTCCATGGTCTTTATGATCTGATATAGGGTTATTAAGCGCCGTTTGGGTATTTTGTTGGTTTTTTTAGTAAAGTTTTAAAAAAAGTATATAGTTCTTATCTAGTTATCGAGTTGTGGTGTAAATGTGTTGTTTTCAAGCTATTCGAAAGTAGTAACGATTTCGATATTCCGTTAGTTTGCGTCACTTTGCGGACGGACTTATATTCAATCAATTTGGTTGTCATTCATATTGATGCGTAGAATTTTTGAGAGTATTTTTGAATGTACGTTATTTTTATCTACGCATGAATGAAAAATACAACAATGATCAAGAGGAATTGAGTCATGAGTATGATACTTTCTCAGATTGTTCTACGCATCAAGAGTATTCGATTCAGGATTCTATTTATATGGTTCTGGACCTTTCAGATTTCTAGCCACATTGACAGATCACCAAGTACTATCTACTGAATGCATTTCTTGAAATAAAAGTATATAATTTGAATACAGTCCACTTTATTTGAGATATACTACATGATAATAAAGTTTATTTTGAGATTGTCAACTTTTTCTATTGTTATATCCTTAATTGTCTTAATTGACTAAAAGAAGTCAGGGTTTGGGTTGGGTTTGGGTTTGGGTTTGGGTTTGGGTTTGGGTTTGGGTTTGGGTTTGGGTTTGGGTTTGGGGTTGGGGTTGGGTTGGGTTTGGGTTTGGGTTTGGGTTTGGGTTTGGGTTTGGGTTTGGGTTTGGGTTTGGGTTTGGGTTTGGGTTTGGGTTTGGGTTTGGGTTTGGGTTTGGGTTTGGGTTTGGGTTTGGGTTTGGGTTTGGGTTTGGGTTTGGGTTTGGGTTTGGTTTTGGTTGGGTTTGGGTTTGGGTTTGGGGTTGGGTTTGGGTTTGGGTTGGGTTTGGGTTTGGGTTTGGGTTTGGGTTTGGGTTTGGGTTTGGGTTGGGTTTGGGTTTGGGTTTGGGTTTGGGT
>NW_003163251.1:2136-4054 GCF_000004985.1 Naegleria gruberi | reverse complement strand
GAGTGTCACCATCACTGATTACTGACATGAATATAACAATTGAATATATTATTCTTGTATAATTAATGCATTATTCAATGATTTTGACATGATGGTAAAATTTAATTTTGGAATTAAGATTCTTCCCTTTTGATTACCTTAGATGTTCCTTAGTTGACTTGAAGATATTGAGCCATGAATATAAAACTTTCTCAGATTGTTCTCCTCATCAAGGGAAGTGTATTCATTTTTGATACTAGTATGATATTTTGTAAATTGACTGAGATGGTATTCATTCTATATGTTGAAATGTGACAATTTGACAGATTGTTATTATTATCATATTGAATTCAATTCTAACAGACTAAAATTGATACCAGATGTATATCAGTGTGACTAAATGTATCTGGTAAAGTTACATGATGTTTGGATATACTTTCATTGAGACAGTGTGTACAATTGGATATAATCACTATTGACATTGAACATTTACTGATTGACTGAATGAAAGTATCATGAATTGTTTCTAAACTTGTATAGATGTATATAAATGGTGTACAGAATTTGTGTTATCAATTCTAGACTAGTTTCATATAAAATAAGTGATTTAGAGCATAATCTTTGAATTTATGTCAAAGTTTTATAGTATAGTGATAGAGTTGACAACTCAATATCTACTGAGCCAATATTCATGAAATTGATATTATATGCTAATTAGAGTGTCTACATATCATGATATCAATTTCAGTGAAAATGGAGTTGTTTCTGGACCCTTCAGATTTCCATCAATCCACCCTGACAAATCACCATGTACTATCTACTGGATACATTTCTTGAAATGAAAACATATAATTTGATGAAAGTCCACCTTATTTGAGATGTAGAACACGATATTATCATTTATTTTGAGAGTGGTAACTTTCCTTATATTTCCTTAGGGTTTGGATCCCATGTCAACCCCTATTTATTAAGCTTTTCTCCTTAAATACATTAACAATATATATCACAAATGATGTCAAAAGATGGTGATGGTAATGGGGCACAATATACGGCTGATGTGAAATTGTTAAATATTTATATATATCAAGTTATGATGGTTGGGTTGAAGGGTTTGGAAACGTGTTGTTTTGATTTGTTTCTTCTGTGGCTCCATGGTCTTTATGATCTGATATAGGGTTATTAAGCGCCGTTTGGGTATTTTGTTGGTTTTTTTAGTAAAGTTTTAAAAAAAGTATATAGTTCTTATCTAGTTATCGAGTTGTGGTGTAAATGTGTTGTTTTCAAGCTATTCGAAAGTAGTAACGATTTCGATATTCCGTTAGTTTGCGTCACTTTGCGGACGGACTTATATTCAATCAATTTGGTTGTCATTCATATTGATGCGTAGAATTTTTGAGAGTATTTTTGAATGTACGTTATTTTTATCTACGCATGAATGAAAAATACAACAATGATCAAGAGGAATTGAGTCATGAGTATGATACTTTCTCAGATTGTTCTACGCATCAAGAGTATTCGATTCAGGATTCTATTTATATGGTTCTGGACCTTTCAGATTTCTAGCCACATTGACAGATCACCAAGTACTATCTACTGAATGCATTTCTTGAAATAAAAGTATATAATTTGAATACAGTCCACTTTATTTGAGATATACTACATGATAATAAAGTTTATTTTGAGATTGTCAACTTTTTCTATTGTTATATCCTTAATTGTCTTAATTGACTAAAAGAAGTCAGGGTTTGGGTTGGGTTTGGGTTTGGGTTTGGGTTTGGGTTTGGGTTTGGGTTGGGTTTGGGTTTGGGTTTGGGTTTGGGTTTGGGTTTGGGTTTGGGTTCTGGGTTTGGGTTTGGGTTTGGGTTTGGGTTTGGGTTTGGGTTTGGGTTTGGGTTTGGGTTTGGGTTTGGGTTTGGGTTTGGGTTTGGGTTGGGTTGGT